>NW_011502266.1:0-23139 GCF_000495115.2 Populus euphratica
TGGCTAAACTCCTTGCGTCCTAGGTCTATAGGTACATGGAGAGAAATGCAAGCTGAATTTTTAAAAAAACACTTCCCCACTCATATGACAACAGCTTTACAACGTCAAATGATGAATTTTTCTTGTAATCCAAATGAGTCATTTCACCAAGCTTGGAAAAGGTTAAAAGACTTGTTAAATGCATGCCCTCATCATGGTTTTGAGATGTGGAGGTTAGTGAGTTTCTTTTATGACTCTCTTACCGCAGATTTTAAAAAGCTAGTGTCAACCATGTGTAATTGTGAGTTTTATGACAAAGAACCAAGTGAGGCCTTTGATTTTTTTTATCAATTGGCTGAAAACACAAAGCAATGGGAGACTTCTCTCCGAGTTCATGTTGAGTCTAGAAACATCATTTCTCATTCAAGTGGGAAGTTTCAATTGAAAGAGACTGATGACCTCAATGCTAGATTAGCCTCATTGGCTAGGAAAGTAGAGTCTCTTGAGATTAAAAAAGTGCATGTTATAAGTGAACAACTAGAGGAAAGTTGTGTTGTTTGTGAGAGCAAAGGGCATAGGACAACTAAGTGTCCTACCATTCTAGCCTTCAAGGAAGTGCTATATGGCCAAACTTCTGATTCAAGTAATGTTAGAAAGCCATTTCCAAACCAAGTAGGCAATCCCTACTCTGAGACCTATAATCCTAGATGGAGGAACCACCCAAATTTTGGATGGAGAAATGAGGGCTCTTTAGTACCTCAAACATTTCAACCTCCACCCCAACCATTTCATGCTCCCACACATAACACATACCAACCACCTTATAAGAGATCCTTAGAGGATACTCTTCAACAATTCATGCAAACACAAGGAGGAATCAACAACCAAGTTTACAAATTTCAAGACCAAACCAATAGGACCTTAGATGACATTCGAAGTCAACTAACTAAGTTGACTCAATCACTAAGCATTCAAGAGAAGGGAAAAATCCCAGCTCAACCAATGCCCAATCCTAGAGGTCAGGTACACATGAGTGAATCCTCACCTAGTGAACCTTCAAACCATGAACAAGTCCAAGCCATCACTACCCTTAGAAGTGGAAAGATTGTTGACAAAGGTGTAGGTTTTAGGATTCCTAAAGGTATTGTAGAGGAGAAATCTAGGGAAAGTGAAGAGGGAATCAAAACACAAGTGACAAATGAGAGTTTGAGTGACAAAGAAGGTGAGATAAATGAGAAAGAGATGAGTGAGAAAAGAGATGATTCAAGAAAAATTGGAGTCAAAATGAGTGATTTAGAATTTGTTCCTAGAGCACCATTTCCACAAAGGTTAGGGAAACCTAAACAAGATCTTATGAACTCAGAAATCTATGAATTGTTCAAACAAGTGAAAGTCAATATTCCATTCCTTGATGCAATTAAACAAGTTCCATCTTATGCAAAGTTTCTTAAGGATTTATGCACAGTCAAAAGGAGATTGAATGTGAAAGAAAGAGCTTTTCTGACTGAACATGCTAGTGCCATCATCCAGTTTAAGACCCCTCCCAAATACAAAGATCCTGGTTGTCCTACCATTTCATGCATTATTGGAAGTCATAAGATAGATCAAGCTTTGGTGGATTTAGGAGCAAGTGTGAATTTAATACCCTACACTGTTTACGAACAATTAGGTTTAGGAGAAATCAAGCCTACTCGAATCACCCTTCAATTAGCTGATAGGTCAATCAAGATTCCCAGGGGTATCATTGAGGATGTGTTCGTCCAAGTAGATAAATTCTACTTTCCTGTTGATTTTGTAGTGTTAGACACCGCACCAATTCAAGGTTCTAATGCCCCCATCCCAGTCATCTTAGGGAGACCTTTCCTAGCTACATCCAATGCCTTAATTAACTGTAGGAATGGGGTGATGAAATTGTCTTTTGGGAATATGACTGTGGAGATGAACATATTCAATGTCTCCAAACAAATCGAGGAACATGAGGACATTAGAGAGGTAGATTTCATCCAAACAGTTTGTCAAGAACACTTTGAGAGAGTGTGGATCAAGGATCCATTGGAGAGAACTTTAATTCATGATGAAAGATTTTGTTCTTTGGAATGTGTTGATGAGGAAGTAAGAGAACTCGAGACTTATCTAGATCCAATGCCTATTATGTCAATAGGTCAATGGACCCCATCATTTGAGCTTTTGATTTCACCCCAAGTGAAAGTTGAGGAATCTCTTGTCCAGCCTGATAAACTAGAAAGGAAGCCTTTACCGAGTGATCTTAAGTATGCATTTCTAGGGGAAGATGAATCATATCCTATTGTGATCTCATCAAAAGTTAGCATAGAGCAAGAACAAAAACTTTTGAGAGTGGTGAGAAAACACAAGAAAGCAATTGGGTGGAAAATTACTCACTTGAAAGGAATTAGCCCTCTTTTATGTACACATAGAATCTATCTTGAAGAAGAGGCTAAATCTGTGAGGCAAATGCAAAGACGATTGAACCCAAACATGAAGGAAGTAGTGAGAGGTGAAGTGCTTAAGCTACTTGATGCAGGTATCATTTACCCTATTGCAAACTCAAAATGGGTTAGTCCAACCCAAGTTGTCCCAAAAAAATCTGGAGTCATGGTAGTGAAGAATGAAAATAATGAGCTGGTACCAACTAGAATCCAAACTGGATGGCGTATGTGCATTGATTATCGTAAATTGAACATGATAACTAGGAAGGACCATTTTCCGCTTCCATTTTTAGACCAAGTGCTTGAAAGAGTAGCTGGAAGAGCTTTCTATTGTTTTCTTGATGGATACTCAGGTTACAACCAAATTGAGATTTCTTTAGAAGACCAAGAAAAAACCACTTTCACTTGTCCTTTTGGTACTTATGCTTATAGAAGAATGCCGTTTGGTTTGTGTAATGCACCAGCCACTTTTTAAAGGTGTATGATGAGTATCTTTAGTGACATGGTGGAAAATGTTTTAGAAGTTTTCATGGATGATTTTTCAGTTTATGGGGATTCTTATGAGTTGTGTCTAATGAATCTAGAAAAAGTTCTTGAAAGGTGTGAAGAGAGCAATCTTGTACTCAATTGGGAGAAGTGTCATTTTATGGTACACATGGCATTGTCTTAGGTCACATTGTCTCTTCAAAAGGGATAGAGGTAGATAAGTCAAAAGTGGAAGTCATTCAAAAATTAACTACCCCTAAGACTGTGAAAGATGTGAGATCCTTTTTAGGACATGCTGGTTTTTATCGAAAATTCATTCATTCTTTTAGTACCATTTCCAAACCATTGTGTAACTTGTTGTCACAAGATGTCCCATTTGATTGGACATCAAAATGTCAAGAAGCTTTTGAAAAGCTTAAAGGGTTGTTGACAACTACACCAATCATACAAGCTCCTGATTGGTCTTTACCATTTGAACTGATGTGTGATGCTAGTGATTTTGCGGTTGGGGCTCTTTTAGGTCAAAGAAAAGACAAGAAACCTCATGTCATATATTATGCTAGCAAGAATTTGAATGATGCTCAATTGAATTACACTACAACTGAAAAAGAACTCTTAGCTGTGGTCTTTGCATTAGACAAGTTTAGGTCTTATTTGGTTGGATCTCTTGTTATTGTTTTCACTGATCATGGAGCATTGAAATATTTGCTCACAAAACAAGATGCCAAACCACGTTTGATTCGATGGATCCTTCTACTCCAAGAGTTTAACATTGAAATTCGAGATAAAAAGGGAGTAGAGAATGTAGTGGCTGATCATTTGTCTCGTCTTTCAAGCTATAAGACCATAATTGATGAATCTCCAATAAATAAACTCTTTGTTGATGAAAATTTATTTTGTGCAGGTATTGTCTCTTACATTGGTTCTCCATGGTATGCTGACATAGCAAATTACCTAGCCACAAGTCAGATTCCTTCTCATTGGTCTAAACTTGACAAACAAAAATTCTTGCGCAATGTGCGCACCTTTTTTTAGGATGACCCCTACCTATTTAAATTTTGTCCTGACCAAATTATTAGGCGGTGCATCCCTGATCATGAAATTCCAAGGGTCATTAATTTTTGTCATGCATTAGCTTGTGGTGGGAATTTCTCTTCCAAGAAAACCATTGCCAAAATCTTGCAGTGTGGTTTTTATTGGCCTACCATGTTTAAAGATGTTCATGCCTTCTGTGTTGCATGTGACCGATGCCAACGACTAGGTAGCCTCACTAGGCATAACATGATGCCCCTTAACCCCATCCTTGTTTTGGAAATATTTGATTGTTGGGGATTGATTTTATGGGACCTTTTCCAAGTTCATTTGGTTACCAATTCATCCTTGTAGTTGTTGATTATGTGTCTAAATGGGTGGAGGCCATTGCATCTCGAACCAATGACCATCGAGTTGTGGTCAAATTCTTGAAAGAAAATATTTTCTCTCGTTTTGGCATGCCTCGGGCTATGATTAGTGATGGGGGAAAACATTTTTGTAACAAGCCCGTTGGGATTTTAATGAGAAAATATGGTGTAATTCACAAGGTCAGTACCCTCTATCACCCACAGACTAGTGGCCAAGCTGAATTGGCAAATAGGGAGATCAAGAACATTTTAGAGAAAACAGTCAATCCAAACCGTAAAGATTGGTCCCTACGAATCTTTGTGGGCATATCGCACTGCTTATAAGACCTCTTTAGGAATGTCTCCTTATAGGCTAGTTTATGGAAAGCCTTGTCATCTCCTTGTTGAGATTGAGCACCGTGCATATTGGGCCATTCGGCAATTCAATGACAATGAAAACGAGGTTGGCAAAAATAGAAAGCTTCAATTGGATGAATTAGAGGAGTTAAGAAATGATGCATTTGAAAATGCAAAAATTTCAAAACATAAGATGAAAAGTTTGCATGATAAACATATTCTTAGAAAATCCTTTCATGTTGGTCAAAAGGTTCTCTTGTATAATTCACGATTACATCTCTTTCCTGGGAAGTTGAGGACAAAATGGATTGGTCCATTTGTGATTAAATCCATCTCTAAGCATGGTGCATTTGAGGTAGAAAATCCCAAGAATGGAAATATTTTCAAAGTAAATGGTCATCGATTGAAACTTTATCTTGAAAATGTTGTGGCTGAAGTTAAGACATTGGATCTTGAAGATCCAATACCATTGTAGTATAAAAAATAATGAGTTTTTATTTTTATTTTTATTTTTATTTTTATTTTCATTTTTTTCTTCTTTCTTCCATCTCTTATATTTTCTTGTTCATGCATTCGGGACAATGCATTATTTTAAGTTGGGGGGTGTGAGGTTCTTTATTTTCAAAAAAAAAAAAACATCAATGTTTTCTTTTATGTTTTCTTTTAGTTGTGATATGCAGGTTAAAAAAAAATCAAGCAAGAAGTCAGCTCATGCCCAATTCAATCAGACATTCATCCTTGAAAACAGAAGGGGAGTAACAATTTTCTAATCTTTATACTTTTCTTCTCTTTCTCTTTTACATTGAGGATAATGTAAAACTTAATTTTAGATATTTCATTATGTTGAATGCTTGAGATAACCATGCTTGTTAAAAAAAAAATAAAAAAAATACTTGCATTGGTATGTGAATGAGACTTGTTTAGGATCATCATTACCTTTTTGGGTTCATTATTGTGTTGAACATTGCATGCTTTAATTTGGGATAGATAATATCTTATAAAGCAAGATATAGCATACTTTTTTTTAGATTACTGAAGTACATCTTTTCTTGTAAAAGTTGTGTGAGTTGTGTGAATATGCATGAAAGATGAGTATGATGCTTTACTTGTGATTATCCCTTTTGATCTAGTCCTAAACAAGGTTTAAGTAAATAGAGTAATAATCATTACATAAATAAATAAATAAATAAATGTGTACAAAGTTCTATCTACTCCAATGTTTTGAGTTGCTTAGTAACTAGGGGTATTCATCACAAATGTTTATCTTTACGTCAAACAGCAGCTTGAAATATGAGTATGCAAAGCACTTTAAGTTTGTGACTTTGTGAGTAACCGGGTGCATTCATCACAAATGTTTGTATTCGCATCAAAAGGGAAGTGACAACTTAAAGACAGAATAAATCATATCTTCAATATATATATATATATATATATAGATATTTCTCTAGTTTGCTACCTTGTTTGTGTTGGTGAGAAGGGAAGATTAGAAGTTGAGTTTTCATATGAATCAATTATGTTGGTTGCACGATAAATATGACTGAATTTGGACATTTTGTATGGATGTTTGATTTAGAGAATGTGAGTATGCTTATTTTTCTTTATTTGCTATTGTGTACACTAAGTTAAAGATACCAATGTTTGCATGATAGGTCCTTCAAGTGTGATGAATCGAGCCTAATTATGGTTGTTATTGTTATTATTTTTATTTTAAAGGTTTTATGTTTTGTTTTGCTTGAGGACTAGCAAAATCTAAGTTGGGGGGTGTGATTGTGCATCAAAAGTGTCATTAAGTCTCTTGTTTTACATATGTATTTATTGTTTTTATTTGGTTGTTTTTATAATAATTGATGTGTTTTTTAGTAATGAAGTTTGTTTTAATGTTTTGATAGGTTTTTGGAGCTTAAATGAATTAATTCAGAAAATTCAACGTCGAAATTCAGAACAAAGAATTGAAGAGACATTTAGTTGAAGATTGAACCAAATATAAAATATGTTAGTATCAAACATTAAAGTTCATATTAAGTTTACACTATACAACATTGTATTGCCCCTTGGGATTTTGTTATGGTTGAGATGGAAACTTACCTTTCTCTTGGAAACTGAGTGTAGATGTTAATTTTGCAAGAGTATCTTTAAAATCTGTCATGTTTTGAGCAAGTTGAGTATTGATTGTCTCTTGCTTTTCAATGAATTCATACAATGTTTCCTCAAGATTTCTTCTAGAAGGTGGAGCATAAGGAGGTGCATATCCATGAGAATTTTGGAAATTGTGATGTGCTTGAAACGGTGGTTGTGAAATTTGTGCATTGTTGTTCTCACTCTTCCAACTAAAATTTGGGTGATTTCTCCAACCAGGGTTGTATATTTGTGAGTATGGGTTGTGGTTGGCCCTTTGGAAACTGTTTAAAGCATGGGCTTGTTCATGAAGACATTCCTTAAAAGAAGGCAAGGTCGGACAATCGTTGTTTGAGTGTTCATTTGTTTCACAGATTTGACACACAATGTTTTCTACAGATTTTAATTGAGCACTCTTTTTCAATTCTAGTGCCTCGACTTTTCTAGCTAAAGATGGAAACTTGGCTTGAAGGTCATGATCTTCCCTAAGGTTGTACATACCTCCATTAGATGTATGAGGTTGAGTTTTACTCGGTGCCTCATAAGTACCTGCGATGTCCCAATTTTGAGCATTTTCAGCTAACAAGTCTAAGTACTCCATTGGTTCATCAGGGTCTTTATCTTCAAAAGTTCCATTGCACATCAATTCAACCATTTGCCTATCTTTAGGTGTTAACCCTTCATAGAAATGTGAAACCAATCTCCATGTTTCAAAACCATGATGAGGGCAAGTACTAAGCAAGTCTCGATACCTATCTAATACTTTGCTTGTTAAATGACTAATCAACATTGGTAAAATGTTTCTCCTGGTTTTTGAGTGAAAGTAGTGATTTGTCTTTTGAAAGAGTTTGTTCTGTGAGATGGGAAAAACTTCTTCAAAATCTTTTTGGCCTTGCAATTTAAGTTCTTAAAGTCATCAATCAATCCTTTCATTTATGTGATAGACCTGCATTTAAAATGAACATTTACCACAAATTAAAGGTATCTTATATTATTAGATATATTATTATAAAACATGCTTTGGTTAAGGAGTTATTGATACTTCAAGTGCAAAATGATGATATAAAACCATGATAAAAATGCACTTTTAAGTACTAATCACACCCCCCAACCAGCTTATTACTAGTCCCTAGTAATCAAAGCGTAAAATAGAAAAACAATTTGCAAATTCCACAAAGTGTACCCCAATTACTATCTAAATAGCTAATAAGATTGGAGTTTTTAATTAAAATATAAGACATAAATTCAATAATTCATCATTTCTTTGATGTAGTGGAGAATTCTTTTAGTTGCATTCTAGTTTCTCCATATATATGCAACTTGATCATTTGTTTTGTAAAATATCTACAATTTGATCATTTGTTTTGTAAGATATCAGTTCAACTTCTTTATTCTTAACATAATCTTGGATAAAATGATTATATGTATTGATGTGTTTACTTTTTTCATGATAACATATATTTACAACTCTTTAATGGCTCTATAAGATATCTACAACTTGATTATTTGTTTTGTAAGATATCAGTTCAACTTCTTTATTCTTAACATAATCTTGGATAAAATGATTATGTGTATTGATGTGTTTACTTCTTTCATAATACACTAGGTTTTTTGCCAATGTAATTATCGATCGATTATCAATATAAATATGTATTGAACTTTCTTAAGGAAATCTTAAATGCTTCAGCATAGTCCTTAACTATATTGAATGGCACACGATATACTCAACTTCATAACTTGATAACATTGCTATCAATTGCTCCTTGGATGACCATGAAAGATGTATCTCTAATAAAAAAGACAAATCTTATTATGCTTTTCTTTTCATCCAAGTCTATACCCTAATCACTATCTAAATAGCCAATAAGATTGAAGTTTTTACTTAAAGTATAAGACACACTTTCAATAATTCATCATTTCTTTGATGTAGCGGAGAATTCTTTTAGTTGCATTCAAGTGAAACCGATCTAATGTCTCTATATATTTGCTGAAAAGTTTTATTTTATAGAGTGTATCTTCTCTCCTTCATTATTATTTGACAACTTCATTCCACACTCAACTGGATTATTTACTTTTTCATAATCATCCATCTTGAACTTCTTAAGAATCTTTTTCACAAACTTCTTTTAATTCACAATGATTCTATTTTCTCATTGTTTGGTCTCAATCCCTAGGTAGTAGGTCATAAGACCAATATATATCATTTCAAACTCATTAATCATTACTTGCTTGAAGTCTCCAAATATCTTTGAGTTATTGCTTGTAAAGATCAAGTCATCCAATTATAAGTATACAATAAGAGTATCACAACTTTCTTTAATCTTCAAATAAATAGTTTATTCATGGGGACACTTTACAAATCCATTCTTTAAGAAATAACTATCAACGTGACTATACCAAGCTCTTGGAGCTTGCTTAAATCCATACAAGGTTTTGTTCAACATTAATACATTATCTTTATTTCTATTCATATCATAACCCATAGGTTTCTCAATCTACCTTTTCTTTAAGAAAAAGCTATTTAAAAAGGTTGACTTGACATCCATTTGGTATATCTTCCATCTATGATGGGCAACTATGGCAATTATCAATCAAATAGTCTCCAATCTAGCAAGTAAGGCAAAAACTTCATCATAATCAATCCTTTACTTTTGACTATAGTCTTGTGCTACCAAACTCATCTTGTACCTCCATTTCTCCTATGAAAATCTTCTTTTCTTTGCAGATCTGCTTGACACCTATTAGGTTCTTTCTTTTTGGTTTATGAACCAATTTCCACATGTTATTCTTCTTAATTGATGCAATCTTCTCATCTATAACAATTCTCTATTTTTCATCTTTTATTGCCTTTTTAAACACTATAAGTTCATAAATGACAAGATGACAATGTAGTGTTAGATCATCATCAATTGGATTCATTACCTTATACAAGTCATCAAGGCTCCTCATATTTCTTGGTGGGCTACCATTACTTGAACTTCTACAAGAAGAATAAGATAAAGGTGAAAGTTAAGTTTATTTGTGATTATAAAGGTATAACAAGTTCTTGATGATCTTTATACCTCTCCTTCTCTTCACCAAAAACTGGTACAAAGTCCTACTTCTCACCATCATCTACCTTTCAATCCCATGTTGTTTCATTAAATTCAGCATCCTTACTAATCACCATATTTCTTTTTTTTGGGTTGTAAAGATTGTATCCTTTGAACTTTTGACCATAACCTATAAAGATCATCTTTTTTTTTTCTCTTGTCATCGAGCTTATTCCTTACTTAATCATCTACACGCATATAGTCAATACCCTTATACACCATCAAATGAGTAGCATTTGGCTTTCTTCCATTCTTTGTCTTTTGTGGAGTTATGTCATTCAAGCCTCTCGTAAAACACTTATTTAATAAGTAAACAACATAATTTATTGTTTCATCCAAAAACTCCTTTAGTATCTTCATGGTTTTGAGCATGTTTCTCGCAATGTTAATGATGCTTTTAGTAATTCTCTTTAACACGCCATTTTATTATGGGGATTTAGGTACTGTTAGGAGTCTTTTTTATACTTTGATCTTTACAAAACTCATTAAAACAAAATTCACTACCCATCTATTATAAGTGATTTGATAAAATAATTACTTTTTTTAACTAATGCTTTAAACTTTTTAAAACAATTAAATACATTATATTTTTCTTTTAAGAAGTATATCTATACTTTTCTGCCATAATAATCAATAAAAAGTAGAAAAATACAAATTTTTACCAAATAAGCATGGTTGGATAAGACCACATACATCTGCATGTATCTCTTATAGGGGTTGGTTTGTTCAAGATACAAACTCCTTTTAAAAGCTCCTAAGAAATTATTTGCCCATTAAACATCATTCACATAACTGATTTGGATTTTTAATGGATAATAAACCCTTCAACAACTTTTTTTGCATCATCATCGTCGAGCTATCAAAGTTTACATGCCTAAGTCTCATATATCAAAGTTAAGTCTCATCTTTCACACATGTCTTTAGATATTTAGGCACATTTGTCTCTATGTTTAGCAAAAACATATTATTCTTTATCATGGTTACCTTTGTAATCATAGTTTTATAAGTATTAAATATTGTCAATGTATAATCTTTCATCTTAATTTCACAGTCATTCTCTAATAATTGTCCTAAACTCAATATATTTACTTTTTATAGTTGAGATAAAATAAACATCACTAATAAATTGATGATTATCGTCTTTCATTTGAGTAAGAATTGTACATTTCCCTTTGATGGAAACCTTTTTCATTTGAATAAGAATTGTACATTTCCTCTTGATAGAAACCTTTGAATGATTTACAAATATGGCATTACCTCTAATTGATTCATTAGACTCTATAAACTTGCCTTTATCTCTATATATGTGATTGTTAGATCCATTATCTAAATACCACATGTTTTTTTTTTCATTCTTTCATCATTGACCGGTGATATGGTGTCTTCTTGCTCCTCTTCTACTACTAGATTGGCATTCTCTTCAATCATTTTGGTTGATTTCCAGTAATCCAACCAAATTAACCTATTATTTGATAACGAGAACACTTGACTTTTGTTTTTTCAAATCTGGATCTCGGATTTTCTATAGAACCAGTTAACTAGTTAGTTTTAATCGGTCAACCATTTGACTTGTTGGAACTGCCTCAACCTCCTCTTCTAAATTTGCCTCTTTCTTATTTTCCTCTGCCTTATCCACATCCTCTAACTCCTTGGGTATATCCAAAGCCATCTTACTTCTCTTTTGTAGAGAATTTTTAGAAGAGTGTTTGTACACTTGTCTTCTTGAATTTTGATGACTTTTTTTTTAAGGGCTTATAAATTTCCTATAAGACTTTGAATTGTAAAAAAAAATCCATATTTTGCGATTTCTCTATCATGACCATCATATAGTGGAATTTGTTTTGCAGTGAGCATAAGATCTTTTCTACCACACATATTTCTTTCATCTTCTCCCCACATCTTTTCATCTGATTGTATATGGCCAATACTCAAGCAAAGTAATTTGAAATACCCTCTAATTTAAGCAGATTTAAGCATATGTAATTTTTCAAATTCATCTTATAACTTTTATAAGTGTAACTTTCTTATATAATCAACTCATTGATTTTATTGTTGTAAAACTTCTTATCCTTACTTGGTGGTAGTTGTATTAGCCACTATTAATTAGTACTTAAAGTGTATTTTTATTAAAGTTTTATAATATTATTTTGCACTTAAAGTATCAATAACTCCTTAACTAAAGCATGTTTTATAATAACATATCTAATAATATAAGATACCTACAATTTGTGGTAATTGTTCATTTTAAATACAGGCCTGTCACATAAATGAAATGATTGATTGATGAGTTTAAGAACTAAAATTGAAAGGACAAAGAGATAACTAAACTTAGATAAGAGATATTGGTACTGTCCAAACCAGAACACTATTCGGTAATTAGGTCATATTTGGAGCTATAGATCTCGAATTTAGGTCTACTTTATATGGATGGAAAGGTAAGACATAGGCTACAACTTTCATATGGAGCCCAAGATTTAAAAAGATCATTTTCAAGTCCAAATTATAGCAACAACAAAGAAGTCTGAATCTATCCTGCAGCCCAAATACTATTTAGTATTTGGCCCATTTATGGAGTTCTAAAAGTCCAAATGACCTTTATTTTTTTTCCTAGAATGCTGAGATAATTTCCTACAACTTTAATGTTTTCAAATGGTTTCAATTCGGACATTATCAATGATATTTTGGGCACATAAGAGAAGATAAGAATTGTCACCAAGTTAAAAGTTGGTCACGCACTCATCAATTAGTCATCAAATCAATAGTTTCTAATTTTGGTCTATAAAAGGAGGCATTTGTCATGCATGTAGGCATCTTAATCTCCAGATCAAGATCATGCTCTTGCTTTCTCTCTTTATATTTTTGTAATGCTTAAGTTTTGCTTTCATTAATATCAAGTTTATGCCTTTCATTTCCTTTCCTTAGTTAACTTTTATCTTATTTATGTTCTTATTTTATTTATTTATTTTTCTTTCTTTCATTATGTTTAGTTAAGTTTATTATGTCAAGGTGAAAAGGTTACACTAATGGTGTAAGAATGAGTATAGTGTAAACTCAAAATGGACTTTAATGTTTGATTCTAACATGTTTTGTATTTGTTATCTTGTTCACTCTTTAATACTTTGCTTGTTAAATGACTAATCTAGATTTATATTGTATACCACTTGGTACAACAAATGCTTGGCACTTTCATAGTCTATACTGTATGGTATAACCGATACCTGAGCTATGAACGAAACTTGATTTGTTATTAAAATAAGTTATCATCATGAATGTCTGACGAGATTTACAAATATTAATAGTAATTGAATAAGATAACTAATGTAATTATGTTAACAATTTATAATCTAATTGGAACCTCCTTTGTGTGTGGTTTCCAATTGAATACTAAATGTTTAAACTATACTTGTTTGATATACCATTAATGGATCCTTTAACCTTGACATTTGTTGTTGTTATTATTTAATCATTACATTAATCTTCCATCTCAAAGTTTTTATCAACTTCTTCTTCTTCTTTTATTATTATTATTGTTATTATTATTATTATTACTGCTACTCCTACTGTTGCTGCTGCTACTATTGCTATTACTATTACTATTACTATTATTGTTATTATTGTTGTTGTTGTATAATTGTTATCTATAATTTATACAATTAACCTCCATGTGATTCGACCCCGGTCTCGTCAGGTTATTTATTTCTTCGAGACTCCTGCACTTGGGAGAAGACATCAATCTTTTGGTCGTGTTAAGTTTTTGCCACCATTGCCGGAGAGGTAAATTATTAGACAAATTATAGTATTTATTTTATTTTCTCTTTTCACATTTCTTGTAAATAACTTTGTTTCTTGTCTTTTGTTTCTTCTTCTTTTGTTTTTTTCTTCCTTTTATTATATTCCTACATATGCATGAGAGTGTGGTCACAAACATCAAGTGGTAGAATTTGTAGGGTATCCTCATTATTTTTAGAAAATATGGCTGAAGAAGATAACCAATCACTTCATAATGAGAATAATAAGAATAACCGTGTTAGAACACTTAGAGACCATGTGAATCTTACAAGAACAAGTGTACCATTATGCACAGTTTTTTCTCTTGATGCATCTCATTTCAATTTTAAGCTAGGCATTATTCAACTTTTACCCTTTTTCATGGCTTAGATTTAGAAAATCCATACTTGCATTTAAGAGAATTTAAGAAGGTCTATAACACGTATAATGACTCAAATTATAGCATGAACACCATCAGATTAAAGCTTTTTTCTTTTTCATTAAAAGATAAAGTTAAAACATGGCTACAAAACTTGAGACCAGGATCCATTCATGCTTGGGATGAAATGCAATAACAGTTTTTAAAAAAGTTTTTCCCATCTTATAGAATAAACTCTTTCAAAAGCCAAATCACCACTTTCACTTAAAAACCAAGAGAAACATTTTACCAATATTGGGATAAGTATCGAGACTTGCTTAATACTTACCCTCATCATGGTTTTGAGATATGGAGATTGGTTTCATATTTTTTATGAAGGCTTAACACCTAAAGATAGGCAATGGAACCTTTAAAGATAAAAACCCTAATGAAGCAATGGAGGACTTAGACATGGTAGCTGAAAATGCTCAAAATTGGGACACTATAGGCATGCATGAGACTATAAGTAAAATCCAACCTCATACATCTAGTGAAGGTATGTATAACCTTAGAGAAAATCATAACCTCCAAGCCAAGTTTGCATCTTTAACTAGAAAAATTGAATACTAGAATTAAAAAAAGAGTGGTCAATTAAAATCTGTTCAAGAAATTCCGTGTCAAATTTGTGAAACAAATGAATGCTGAACCAATAACTGTCCAACCTTGCCTATTTTTAAGGAATGTCGCAATGAACAAGCCCATGCTTTAAACATTTTCCAAAGGCCCAATCATAACTTGTACTCGCAAACATATAACCCTAGTTGGAGAAATCACCTAAATTTCAGTTGGAAGAGTAACAATGCATAATTTTCACAACCATAGTTTCAAGCACACTATAATTTTCAAAATTCTCATAGATATGCACCTCATTATGCTCCACCTCCTATAAGAAATTTTGAGGAAACTTTGTACATATTCATTAAAAAGCAAGAGACAATCAACACTCAACTTGCTCAAAACATAACAGATTTTAAAGATACTCTTGCAAAATTCACATTTGTTCTCAGTTTTCAAGAGAAAGGTAAATTTCCATCTCAACCACAACAAAATCTTAAGGGACAATACAATGTAAACACAAGTAGTTTTGGAAGTCAACACATAAATCAAGTTAAAACAATCATCACTCTTTGTAGTGGTAAGGTTATGCAAAAACCAATTCTTGAATCTTATGAAAAGATGATGAGTCAATCTCTAAAGGTAAGGAAGGGGTTGAATCTGAACAGTACAAAGAAAAGACTGATTCCCTACCAGTACTTTCTTTTCCTCATGCCATGACCAATCAAGAAGAAATCAAGGATGAAAAAGGCTCCGAAAATATTGATGCGATCTTTTATCAAAAGTGATAACAGATCCAACACCTGACATCACACCAATCGATGATTACTATCCTGATGAATCTGTACTTTCTCTTTATTCAATGTCTTGGTTTGCTAAAAATATCAATTTTCTTGCTTTAGGATTTTTGACAACTCATTTGGATAACTAAGATAAAAGAAACTTTTTGAGCGACGTGCAAAACTTTTATTGGGATGACCCTTACTTATTCAATTATTGTCCTGGTCAAATATTTCCAAGATGCATTCTTGACCATAAGATAAGTAATGTCATTAACTTTTGTCACTCTAAGGCATATGGGCATTATTTCTCGTAAAAAAAGGACTGTAGAAATCTTACAAAGTGGATTTTACAGGACCACCATATTCAAGGCCTCACATACATTCCGCAAAACCTATGAAAATTGTCAAAAGGTGGGATTTATTTCAAAACACAGAGAGTCTTTAGACAATTTTCTATTAACTTTTAAGTCTCATCATAGTCAAGATAAGCATCATGCAATTCATGATTTATGGCTTCATTTTCATAAAAAAAATATGATCGATTTAGTCTTGGGAATCTAACTAAAAAAAATCATGATTTGTGGCTTTATTTTCATAAAGAACATAATCAACTTAGTCTTAGGAATTTGACTAAAAAAGGACCTTATTTGTCAGTTTTTAAGAAAACTGGATAGAAAGCCTATCCCCGACCCATAGAGGGCATTTAAGTCGTTCTTAGACGTAAAACCAAGGGAAGATGTGAGCCACAATTACAACTATCTGTACATACATATGCTTTTTCAAAAATAAATAAATAAAAAGAGAGAGAAAGTGTGTGTGAGACTCCAGCTGGCCTACATATAGGTGGTATGATTGCCTTTTTAATTTCTCATCTATAAAATCCTCTCTTCCATCCTTTCATTTTTACTCAACCTATACATTCAACAAATATAGAAGTGTGTAGAAATGGCAAGTTCCTCAGGTCATCACATAAGAAATGTTTGTGTTTTCGATGGATCTAGTCCTGGGAAAGAAAAGGAGTTTTTAGAATCAGCAAATCATCTTGGTTAGGTGCTAGCTGAGAGAAAGATTCATTTAGTGTATAAGGGAGGTAGTCTTAGGTTAATGAGAGGTGTGTCAATAGTTGTATTTTTAGAAGGTAGTCAAGTTTTAAGGGTCATCCCCCAAGCTTTAGCACAAGGTCCACAATATCTGCTCAAATGAATACAATGTTTAACCATGTTGATGCCTTCATTGCCTTACCAAGTGGTTTGGGCACATTGGAAGAGATCTTTCATATTTCCACTTGAGCCCAACTGCACATTCACCATAAACCCATAGGTCTATTAAATGTTAATCGTTATTATGATAAGTTGTTGTCTTTTCTTGATCATGCTATGGAACAGGAATTTCTAATATCTGTGACACAATAAATCATAATCTCTACTGCTACTGCTAAATAATTGATTGACCAACTACAATCTTTCATTCTTGTAATTGATCCCTCCATAAGTCGCATAAATTGGTCATCCAGGGATAGTTGTAAAAAGTTTAGATTGAATTTAAGTCTTCATTTGTGAATCTTTGTGTCTTTTTCTTTTATTATTGTGTTTTATTGTTTTTTATATTTTTTTAAGTATGTTTCAGGTTTGTCAGTGTTCGTTATTTTAGGTAATATCTTCTATACTCTATCTTTCAATGTTAGGACATTGAGGACAATATCTCATTTTGGTTGGGGCTAGAGGGTAGTAGTTGATAAAAAAAAATTAACTAACTATGTTTTCTATTTTATAAAGCATATGTAAAATTGTTGTTACTAGGATGATAGAGTAAATGAGCTCTTTTATTAAAGTACCTCTTCAGACATATCTTAGTAACCATTCTTAACAAGGTCTATCATAATACTTCTTGAAATATTCAGGTTTACAAAGTCTCGTATTATTATCACTTAATTCTGCTCATATACTCATTTAACATGTATTTTAAACCTTAATTTTCATATACACACTTTAACATATGATTGTGGGTTGCATATTGGATTATTACATCATTTATATTCTTTTATTAAAGGTAACAACTAAAAGAAAGAGATAGTAAATACTTTGGAAAAAAAAAGAGCACAAAAAAAATGATGATAATAAAAATATAGATAAGTTTGGTTTCGTAGCCTCCCTAACCTAAGTAATTAAGCTTAAAGGGATGTTTTAACACCTAATACCCTAAAGTCAACTGACTTGGGAGTTATTGGCCCAACGCTTGTTACATGGGTTGAGGAGAAAAGCTTAAGAAAATCAAACATTGCACTATCTATGTATCAGTATCGACAACCAGAGTTACTAAGCTCGAAGGGGTGTCTTAACACCTAATGCCCTAAGACCAACTGGTCTAGGAGTCATTCGCCGAAAGCTTGTTACATAGGTTAAAGATGCATGATGTTTTAAGTTAAATGTATATATATTAAAAAAATAAGAGAAAAAAAAAAAGAAAAAAAATAATCTCAACCCAAGGAAGTTAACCCTAAACATTAGAACAAAAATTTTGTTTTCTTCCAAGAAAAGCCCCATAACTATGTGTTGATATATTGAGTATAAAAGAAAGGTTTATTAATATCTTGTTTAAGAGGTATTGAGCATATATATAAATTTAATGAGAGTTTGTTTATCCGGATAGATTAATAGAAATTGAATGATAAAGGCCATTTTTAAATCCAAATTGTAGCAACAACAAAGAAGTCTGAATCTGTCCTGCAGCCCGAACACTATTTAGTGTTTGACCTATATCTAGAGTTCTAGAAGTCCAAATGACCTCAACTTTTTTTCCTGGAAAGCTGAGACAATTTCCTACAACTTTCATGTTTTAAAATTCTGACGTAATCAATGATGTTCTGGGCAGACAAGAGAAGATAAAGATTGTCACTAAGTCAAGAGTTGGCCACCCACTCATCAATTAGTCATCAAATCAATAGTTCCTAATTTTGAACGATAAAAGGAGGTATTTGCCATGCATTTAGGCATCTTGGTCTCCAGATCAAGATCATGCTCTTGCTTTCTCTCTTTGTATTTTTATAATGCTTAAGTTTTACTTTCATTAATATGAAGTTTATACCTTTCATTTTCTTTCCTTTACTTAGTTAACTTTTATCTTATTTATGTTCCCTTTTTTTTTCTTTCTTTCATTATATTTAGTTAAGTTTATTATGTCAAGGTGAAAAGGTTACACTAATGGTGTAAGAATAAGTATAGTGTCAACTCAACATGGACTTTAATATTTGATACTAACATGTTTTGTATTTGTTATCTTGTTCACTCTTTAATACTTTGCTTGTTAAATGACTAAACTAGATTTATGTTGTATACTACTTGGTACAATAAAAGTTTGGCACTTTCATAGCCCATACTATATGGTATAACCAACACCTGAGCTATGAAAGGAACTTGATTTATTGTTAACATAAGTTATAATCATGAATGTCTGACAAGATTTACAAATATTAGCATTAATCAAATAAGATAACTAATGTAATCATGTTAATAATTTATAATCTGATTAGAACCTCCTTTGTGTATTGTTTCTAATTGAATAATAAGAGTTTATACTATACTTGTTTGATATACCATTAGTGGATCCTCTAACCTTGATATTTGTTGTTATCATTGTTTAATCATTACATTAATCTTCCATCTTAAAGTTCTCATTAACTTCTTTTTCTTCTTCTTTTATTATTTTTATTATTATTACTACTATTAGTGCTGCTACTACTATTACTATTACTATTATTATTACTATTACTATTATTATTATTGTTATTATTGTTATTATTATTGTTATTATTGTTGTTGTTGTATAACTGTTATCTATAATTTATACAATTAACCTCCCAGTAGTTCAACTCATATCTTGTCGGGTTATTTATTACTTCGACACTCCTGCACTTAGAGGAAGACATCAATTTTTGGTTCTGTCAACTATCTTAAAAGTTTAATGCCTTTTGCATGGCCTTATATTTAGTACTTAAAAGTGTATTTTTATCAAGATTTTATACCATCATTTTGCACTTAAAATATCAATAATTCCTTAACTAAAGCATGTTTTATAATATCATGTCAAATAATATAAGATACCTTTAATTTATGGTAAATATTCATCTTAAAGGCAAGCCTATCACATAAATGGAAGGATTGATTGATGAGTTTAATTTCTAAAATTTAGAAGACAAGAAGAGGGCTAAACTTAGAAAAGAGATGTTGGGTCAGTTCAAACTAAAAAACTGTTCGGTCATTGGATCATAATTAGAGTTGTAGAACTTGGATTTAGGTTTGCTTTATATAGATAGAAAGTTATGGCATGAGCCAAAAACTTTCATAAGGAGTCCAAGATTAAAAAGGACTATTTTTAAGTTCAAATTGTAGCAACAATAGAGAAGTTTGAATTTCTCCTGCAACCCAGACAATGTTTAGTGTTCAACCCATATCTCAAGTTCTAGAAGTCCAAATGACCTCATTTTTTTATTAGAAATCTAAGACAATTTCCTATAACTTTCATGGGGACAATATGTTCAGATTCTGATGTTAGCAATGATGTTTTGTTTAGACAAGAAGATAAAGATTGTCACTAAGTCAAGATGTGATCACCCACTCAACAATTAGTCAACAAATCAATAATTCTAAATTTTGGCCTATAAAAGGAGGCATTTGTCATTCATTTAGGCATCCTGGTTTTTGAATCAAGGTCATGTTCTTGCTCTCTTTCTTTATATTTTTGTAATGCTTAAGTTTTGCTTCCATTAATCTCTTGTTTATACTTTTTATTTTCTTTACTATACTTGTATAATCATGTTCTTCTCTTGTTTATTTATGTTTCTCTTCTTCTTTATGTTTAGCTAAGTTTATTATGTCAAGGTAAAAAAGTTACACTAATGATGTAAGAATAAATATAATATATACTCAACATGGACTTTAATATTTGATACTAACATGTTTTGTATTTGTTATCTTGTTCACTCTTAATACTTTGCTTGTTAAATCGTTAATCTAGATTTATATTGTATAACACTTGGTATAATAAATACTTGGCACTTTCATAGCCCAACCATATGGTATAACCAATACTTATGCTATGAAAGGAACTTGATTTATTATTGACATAAAATATAATCATGAATACCTGACAACATTTACAAGTATTAGCATTATTCGAATAAGATAATTAATGTAATCATGTTAACAATTTATTATCCAATTGAAACCTCCTTTGTGTGTGGTTTCTAGTTGAGTAATAAAAAGAGTTTGTACTATATTTGTTTGAAATATCATTAGTGGATCCTCTAACCTTAATATTTGTTTTTATTATTGTTTAATTCTCACATCAATTTTACATCTCAAAGTCCTCTTTAACTTATTATTATTATTATTATTATTATTATTATTATAGTTAACCTCCTTGTGATTCACTTTGCTAAATTGCAAAGTGATTAGTACTTAAAAGTGCATTTTTATCATGGTTTTATATCATCATTTTGCACTTGAAGTATCAATAACTCCTTAACTAAAGCATGTTTTATAATAATATATCTAATAATATAAGATACTTTTAATTTGTGGTAAATATTTATTTTAAATGCAGGCCTATCACATAAATGAAAGGATTGATTGATGACTTTAAGAACTTAAATTACAAGGCCAAAAAGATTATCAAAATTAGAAAAGAGATGTCGGCGCAATCCAAACCGGAACACTGTTCAGTAATTGGGTCATATCTGGAGCTATAGATCTCAGATTTAGGTCTAATTTATATGGATGGAAAGGTAAGACATAGGCCTACAACTTTCATATGGAGCCCAAGATCTAAACAGGCCATTTTCAAGTCCAAATTGTAGCAACAACAAAGAAGCCCGAATCTATCCTCCAGCCCGAGCACTGTTTAGTAGTTTGGCCATATCTGGAGTTCTAGAAGTCTAAATGAGCTGAATTGTTTACATAAGAAAGATGAGACAATTGCCTACAACTTTTATGTTTTCAAGTGGCTCTAATTTTGATGTTATCAATGACGTTTTGGGCAGACAAGAGAAGATAAGGATTGTTACCAAGTCAAGATTTGGCCACCCACTCATCAATTAGTCATCAAATCAATAGTTCCCAATTTTGGCATATAAAAGGAGGCATTTGCCATGCATTTAGGCATCTTGGTTTCCAGATCAAGATCATGCTCTTGCTTTCTCTCTTTGTATTTTTTGTAATGTTTATGCATTGCTTTCATTAATATCAAGTTTATACCTTTCATTTCCTTTCCTTTAGTTAGTTAACTTTTATCTTATTCATGTTCTTATTTTGTTTATTTATTTTTCTTTCTTTTATTATGTTTAGCTAAGTTTATTATGTTAAGGTGAAAAGGTTACACTAATGGTGTAAGAATAAGTATAGTGTAAACTTAATATGGACTTTAATGTTTGATACTAACATGTTTTGTATTTATTATCTTGTTCACTCTTTAATACTTTGCTTGTTAAATGACTAATCTTGATTTATGTTGTATAACACTTGGTACAACAAATGCTTGGCACTTTCATAGCTCATACGGTATGGTATAACCGACACCTGAGCTATGAAAGGAACTTGATTTGTTGTTAACATAAGTTATAATCATGAATGCTTGACGAGATTTACAAGTATTAGCATTAATTGAATAAGATGACTAATGTAATCACTAGCATTAATCGAATAAGATGACTAATGTAATCATGTTAACAATCTATAATCTGATTGGAACCTCCTTTGTGTGTGGTTTCCAATTGAATAATAAGAGTTTATATTATACTTGTTTGACATACCATTAGTGGAACCTCTAACCTTGACATTTGTTATTATTATTGTTTAATCCTTACATTAATTTTCCATCTCCAAGTTCTCATCATCTTCTTCTTCTTCTCTTTCTTTATTATTACTACTACTACTACTACTACTAGTATTATTATTATTATTATTATTATTATTATTATTATTATTATTATTATAGTTGTTGTTGTTGTTATTGTTATTGTTGTTGTTATTATTGTTATTATTGTTGTTTATAATTTGTACAATTAACCTCCCTCTGGTTCGACCCCGGTCTTGCCGGGTTATTTATTACTTCGACACTCCTGTACTTGGGAGAAGACAACAATCTTTTCGTCGTGTCAAGCTTTTGGCGTCGTTGCCGGAGAGGTAAGTTCTTGTATAAATTATAGTTTTTATTTTATTTTCTCTTTTTACTTTTCTTGTATATAACTTTGTCTCTTTTATTTTGTTTCTCCTTATTTTGTTTTCTTCCTTCTTCTTTTGTTTTCTTCTTCATTTTATTATATTCCTACACGTGCATGAGAGTGTGGTCACGTACATCAAGTGGTAGACTTTGTAGGGTATCCTCATCATTTTTAGAAAATATGGCCGAAGAAGTCATCAATCAATCTTTTCATTTATGTGATAGGTCTGCATTAAAGATAGACATTTACCACAAATTAAAGGTATCTTATATTATTAGATATATTATTATAAAACATGTTTTAGTTTAAAAATAGACATTTACCACAAATTATAGGTATCTTATATTATTAGATATATTATTATAAAACATGCTTTGGTTAAGGAGTTATTGATACTTCAAGTGCAAAATGATGATATAAAACCTTGATAAAAATGCACTTTTAAGTACTAATCACATCCCCCAACCAGCTTATTACTAGTCCCTAGTAATCAAAGCGTAAAATAGAAAAACAATTTGCAAATTCCACAAAGCAAGGTATTCATC
>NW_011502273.1:0-22930 GCF_000495115.2 Populus euphratica
AACCTAGGTTAATGATTAGTACTTGAAAGTGTATTTTTATCAAGGTTTTATATCATCATTTTGCATTTGAAGTATTAATAACTCTTTAACTAAAGCATGTTTTATAATAACATATCTAATAATATAAGTGATTAGTACTTAAAAGTGCATTTTTATCATGGTTTTATATCATCATTTTGCACTTGAAGTATCAATAACTCCTTAACTAAAATATGTTTTATAATAATATATCTAATAACCTAAGATACCTTTAATTTGTGGTAAATGTATATTTTTAATGCAGGCCTATCACATAAATGAAAGGATTGATTGATGACTTGAAGAACTTAAATTGCAAGGATAAAGAGATGGCCAAACTTAGAAAAGAGATAAGAACATAAATTGCAAGGATAAAGAGATGGCCAAACTTAGAAAAGAGATGTCGGTGCAATTCAAACCGGAACACTGTTCGGTAATTGGGTCATATCTGGAGCTATATATCTCAGATTTAGGTCCAATTTATATAGATGGAAAGGTAAGACATAGGCCTACAACTTTCATATGGAGCTTAAGATCTAAAAAATAGATGAGACGTAGGCCTACAATTTAAATTTTTTACACAAGAAAGCTGAGACAATTGCCTACAACTTTCGTGTTTGCAACTGGCTCCAGTTTTGACGTTATCAATGATGTTTTAGGCAGACAAGAGAAGATAAGGATTGTCACCAAGTCAAAAGTTGGCCACCCACTTATCAATTAGTCATCAAATCAATAGTTCCCAATTTTGGCCTATAAAAGGAGGCATTTGCCATGCATTTAGGCATCTTGGTTTCCAGATCAATATCATGCTCTTCCTTTCTCTCTTTGTATTTGTTGTTAACATAAGTTATAATCATGAATGCTTGACGAGATTTACAAGTATTAGCATTAATTGAATAAGGTGACTAATGTAATCATGTTAACAATATGTAATCTGATTGGAACCTCCTTTGTGTGTGGTTTCCAATTCAATAATAAGAGTTTATATTATACTTGTTCGATATACCATTAGTAGAACCTCTAACCTTGGCATTTGTTATTATTATTGCTTAATCCTTACATTAATATTTGATCTCCAAGTTCTCATCATCATCATCTTCTTCTTCTTCTCTTTCTTTATTATTATTATTATTATTACTACTACTACTACTACTACTACTACTACTACTACTACTACTACTACTACTACTACTACTACTACTACTACTACTACTACTACTACTACTACTACTACTACTATTATTATTATTATTATTATTATTACTACTATTGTTGTTGTTGTTATTGTTATTTTATAATTGTTGTTTATAATTTGTACAATTAACCTCCCTGTGGTTCGACCCCGGTCTTGCCGAGTTATTTATTACTTCGACACTCCTGCACTTGGGAGAAGACATCAATCTTTTAGTCGTGTCAATAAGATACCTTTAATTTGTGGTCAATGTTCATTTTAAATACAGGCCTATCACATAAATAAAAGGATTGATTGATGAGTTTAAGAACTGAAATTGAAAGGACAAAGAGATGACCAAACTTAGAAAAGAGATGATGATGCAGTCCAAATCGGAACACTGTTTGGTAATTAGGTCATATTTGTAGCTGTAAATCTCAAATTTAGGTCTACTCTATATGGATGGAAAGGTAAGATATAGGCCTATAACTTTCATGGAAGCCCAAGATTTAAAAATGCCATTTTCAAGTCCAAATTGTAGTAACGCCAAAGAAGTTTGAATCTGTCCTGCAGGTCGAATACTGTTTAGTGTTTAGCCCCTATTTGAAGTTCTAGAAGTCTAAATAATCTTAATTTTTTTTCATGGAAAGCTGAGACAATTTCCCAGTACTTTCGTGTTTTCAAGTGGTTCCAATTTTGACGTTATCAATGATGTTTTGGGTAGACAAGAAAAAATAAAGATTGTCACAAAATCAAGAGTTGGCCACCCACTTATCAATTAGTCATCAAATTAATAGTTTTCAATTTTGACCTATAAAAGAAGGTATTTGCCAAGCATTTAGGCATCTTGGTTTCTAGATCAAGATCATGCTTTTGTTTTCTCTCTTTGTATTGCTTAAGTTTTGCTTTCGTTAATATCAAGTTTATGCCTTTTATTTTCTTTCTTTTAGTTAGTTAACTTTTATCTTATTTATGTTCTTATCTTGTTTATTTATTTTTCTTTCTTTCATTATGTTTAATTAAGTTTATTATGTCAAGGTGAAAAGGTTATACTAATGGTGTAAGAAGATATGGTTATGTACATTAAGTGGTAGACTTTGTAGGGTATCCTCATTATTTTCAAAAAATATGGCTGAAGAAGATAACTAGTTGCTTCATAATGAGAATAATGAGAATAATCATGTTAGAACACTTAGAGATTACATGAATCCCACAAGAACAAGTGCACCATTATGCATAATTTTTTCTCCTGATGCATCTTATTTTAATTTTAAACCAGGCATTATTCAACTTTTACTTTCTTTTCATGACTTAGATATAGAAAATTTATACTTGCATTTAAGAGAATTTGAGGAGGTCTGCAACACGTATAATGACTCAAATTATAGCATGAACACCATCAGATTAAAGTTTTCTTCTTTTTCATTAAAAGATAAAGCTAAAACATGGCTACAAAATTTTAGACTAGGATCCATTCATGCTTGGGGTGACATGCAACAATATTTTTTAAAGAAGTTTTTTCCATCTCGTAGAACAAACTCTTTCAAAAGATAAATCATCACTTTCACTCAAAAACTAGGAGAAACATTTTACCAATATTGGGATAGATATCGAGATTTACTTAATACTTGCCCTCATCATGGTTTTAAAACATAGAGATTGGTTTCATATTTTTATGAAAGGTTAACACCTAGAAATAGATAAATGGTTGAATTTATGTGCAATGGAACCTTTGAAGATAAAGATCCTGATGAAGAAATTGAGTACTTAGAGTTGTTCGCTGTAAATGTTCAAAATTGGGACACTGCAGGTACTTATCCGAGTAAAACCCAAGCTCATACATCTAGTGGAGGTATGTACAACCTTAGGGAAGATCATGACCTCCAAGCCAAGTTTGCATCTTTAGCTAAAAAAGTCGAGGTACTAGAATTAAAAAAGAGTGGTTAATTAAAATCTGTTCAAAACATTGTATGTCAAATATGTGAAACCAATGAACACTCAACCAATGACTGTCCAACTTTGTCTTCTTTTAAGGAATGTCTCTATGACAAGCCTATATTTTAAACAGTTTTCAAAGGCCCAATCATAACCCATACTCGCAAACATACCACCCTGGTTGGAGAAATTACCCAAATTTCAGTTGGAAGAATGATACTAACAATGTACAAACTTCACAATTACCGTTTCAAGCATGCTATAATTTTCAAAATTCTCATAGATATGCACCTCATTATGCTCCACCTCCTAGAAAAAATCTTGAAGAAATATTGCATGTATTCATTAAAAAATAAAAGACAATCAATACTCAACTTGCTTAAAGCATGACAGATTTTAAAGATACTCTTGCAAAATTGACATCTGCTCTCAGTTTTCAAGAGAAAGGTAAGTTTCCATCTTAACTACAATAAAATTCTAAGTGGCAATATAATGCAAATGCAAGTAGTTCTGGAAGTCAACACATGGATCAAGTCAAATCAGTCACTACTCTTCACAATGGTAAGGTTATTAAAAAACCCTCTCTTGAACCTTGTGAGAAAGATGATGAATCAATATCTGAGGGTAAGGAAGGGGTTGAATATGAAAATTATAAAGAAAAGACTGATTCCCTGCCAGCACTTTCATTTCCTCATGCCATAACCAAACAAAGAAAAGTCAATCATAACGTTGAAATCTTTGAAACTTTCAAACAAGTAAGGATCAATATAACTTTATTGGATGCTATTAAATAGGTTCCTATCTATGCTAAATTTTTAAAAGATCTATGCACTGTGAAGAGGAAACTGAATGTAAAAAAGAAAGCCTTTTTAGCCGAACAAGTAAGTACCATTCTTTAGAACAATAATGCTTTGAAATATAAAGACCCTGGTTGTCCTACAATTTCTTGCTTTATTGGAGAACATAAAATTAAAGGAGCTTTACTTGATCATGGAGCTAGTGTGAATTTACTTTCATATTCAGTCTTTCAAAGTCTCAATCTAGGTGAGTTAAAACCAACTTTTGTAACTCTCTTACTTGCTGATAGATATGTAAAAGTGCTTAGATGAATAGTTAAAGATATGTTAGTACAAATTGATAAATTCATTTATCTTATGGATTTTATTGTCTTGGACACACAACCTGTTGAAACATGTAATTCATTTCCTATTATTTTAGGACGTTCATTTCTTGCAACTTCTAATGCATTGATTAATTTTCAGAATGTATTGACGAAGCTATCATGTGGAAATATGACATTAGAGATGAATATTTTCAACATTTGCAAGTAACCTGGAGATGATAATGGATTACAAGAAGTAGATCACATTGAGGAATTAGTTTATGATTAACTTGAATCTACTTTAAGTAAAAATGAGTTGGATGAATTTGAAGATTTGCAAATGATTTATTCTCAGGAAGAAATCACAAATGAAAAAGGCACTGAAAATATTGATGTGGATCTTTTGTTGAGAGTGACAACTGATTCGACATCTAATAGCACACCAATTGATAATTACTTTTCTAACGAATCCTTACTTTCTCTTAGCCTTGGTATGATAAAAATACCAATTTTCTTGCTTGTAGGAGATTTGCTAGCTCATTGGAGTACCCAAGACAAAGGAAAGTTTTTGAATGAAGTGAAGAACTTTTATTAGAATGACCCTAACTTATTCAAATATTATCCTGATCAAATATTTCAAAGATGCATTCTTGACAATGAGGTAAATAGCGTTATTAAACTTTATCATTCTGAAACATGTGAGAGTCATTTCTTATCAAAAAAGACAGCTATGGAAATATTTTAAAATGAATTTTATCAGCCCACCATGTTCAAGGTCACATATGCATTTTGCAAAACTTATGAAAATTATCAAAAAGTTGATATTGTTTTATAATTCTCGACTATATTTATTCCGTGGAGAGCTAAGATCAAGATGGAGCAATTCATTTATTGAGAAACATGTGTATCCTTATAAGACCTTTGATAATGAGAATCCAAAGAATGACAATATTTTTACAAAAATGGACGTTGTTTGAAAGCTTACTTTGATGTTTTTTCTAGTGAAAATGAATCCATTGGTTTGAATGATCTTGTAGATAAAGGTTGATTATTTTTTTTTCTCACATTGTTTTTATGTTTTTTTTATTTGTGACTCTTGGTTTGCTAGTCTCTCTCACCTCGGTTAAATGACGTATAACGGTACTCTGTGACTCTTAAGCTAGTTCTTTCAGTTTCTCATGATAATTGATATTTGTGTATATATTTGTTCAATTCCTTGTTCCTTCTCTTTTCTTTGCATCTCTTTTCCACTTCTCATCTTAAAAAATGGACACCACTCTTGAAAAATTAAAAAAAGTATTTCCCCGCTTTACCTCAAAATGTGATTACAAACATTTACTAAACTAAGTGTGCAAGATTGAGGTTGTTAATAAATCATGGAATTCTTGAAGTAATTTGCTAGCTAATTGAAGCAAAGTTCTGATTATCAGATGAGTCTTCCAATTCTTTCATTTTACATATGCCTAAAATAGGTAAAAGCACTTCTGCAAAGAAACGTCATGCAAAATGACTGAAAGTTTGCCATCGATGTGCCAAATGGACTTGTAATGCACAATGTCGTTCTTCAGAAATGGTATCTATAAACCGTGAAGATAAAATACTATTAATTAAGGATGGCTTGAGTAAGGGGTCTTTAGATAATCTTTTATTGACTCTTGAGACGCATCCTAATGGAGATATGCATCGTGCGATTCATGATTTATGACTATTATTCTAAAAAGAAAATGCTCGACATAGTCTTAGGAATCTGACTAAAAAAGACCCTGTTTGCTGGTTTTTAAGAAAATTAGATGGTAAGCCTATCCCCGACCCATAGAAGGCATTAAAGCCATTCTTGGACATAAAACCAAGGGAAGATGTGACCATAATCACAACTGCGATTTGAGTCTTAGTTTGTAAGTCTCTTGGTTTTATTAATAGCATAATATTTATGTTTTGTTGTATCTTATATTTGTTCAAGTGTGTTTTAGATTTGTCTATGTTTGTTATTTCAGGTGATGTCTTCTATACTCTGTTTCTACTTTAGGATATTGAGGAGAATGTCTCATTTTAGTTGGGAGGAGAGGGTAGTACTTGACAAAAAAAATTAACAAGTTGTATTTTCTATTTCATAAAGCATGTGCAAAATTGTTGTTACTAAGATGGTAGAGTAAAAGAGCTCTTTTGTTAAAGTGACTCTTGAGATGCATTTTAGTAACCATTCTTAACAAGGTCTATCATAATACTTCTTGAAATATTCAGGTTTATAAACTCTCATATTGTTATTACTTAATTCTGCTCATATACTCATTTAACATGTATTATTAAACCTTAATTTTCACACACACACTTTAACATATGATTGTAGGTTGCACATTAGATTATTATATTATATATGTTTTTTTGTTAAAGATAACAACTAAGGGAAATGGAGAGTATATAATTTAAAAAAACAAAAAAAGAGAAAAAAATGATGATAATAAAAATATAGATAAGTTTGGTTTCGTAGCCTCCCTAACCTAAGTAATTAAGCCCGAAGGGGTGTTTTAACACCTAATATCCTAAAGTCAACTAACTTGGGAGCTATTGGCCCAACACTTGTTATATGGGTTGAGGAGAAAAGCTTATGAGAATCAAACATTGCACTATCTACATATTAGTATCTGTAACCCGAGTTACTAAGCGTGTAGGGGTGTCTCAACACCTAATGCCCTAAGACCAACTTGTTCGGGAGTCATTAGCTGAAAGCTCATTACATGGGTTAAAGATGCATTGTGTGTTAAGTTACATGTGTGTGTGTGTGTGTGTGTGTGTGTGTGTGTATAAATATATATATATTTAAAAAAAGAAAAAAATTCCAATCCAAAGAAGTTAATCTTAAACTTTAGAACAAAAATTTTGTTTTCTTCTAAGTAAAGCCCTATAACTATGTGTTGTTATATTGAGCACAAAAGAAAGGTTTATTAATATCTTGTTTAAGAGGTATTGATCAAATATATAAATTTAATCAGAGTTTGTTTATTTCATGACACGACTAAAAGATTAATGTCTTCTCCCAAGTGCAGGAGTGTCGAAGTAATAAATAATCCGGCAAGACCGGGGTCGAACCACAGGGAGGTTAATTGTACAAATTATAAATAACAATAATACAACAATAATAACAATAACAATAACGATACAACAACAACAACAACAATAATAGTAACAACAACAACAACAACAACAACAACAATAATAATAATAATAATAGTAGTAGTAGTAGTAGTAGTAGTAGTAATAATAAAGAAAAAGAAGAAGAAGAAGAAGAAGATGAGAACTTTGAGATGAAATATTAACGTAAAGATTTAACAACGATAACAATAAATGTCAAGGTTAGGATCCACTAATGGTATATCAAAGAAGTATAGTATAAACTCTTATAAGTCAATTGAAAACCACACAAAAAGAAGGTTCCAATCAGATTATAAATTGTTAACATGATTACATTAGTCATCTTATTCGATTAATGCTAATACTTGTAAATCTCGTCAAGCATTCATGATTATAACTTATGTTAACAACAAATCAAGTTCCTTTCATAGCTCAGGTGTCAGTTATACCATAAAGTATGGGCTATGAAAGTGTTCATAGCTCAGGTGTCGGTTATACCATACATTATGGGCTATGAAAGTGCCAAGCATTTGTTGTACCAAGTGTTATACAACATAAATCAAGATTAGTCATTTAACAAGCAAAGTATTAAAGAGTGAACAAGATAACAAATATAAAACATGTTAGTATCAAACATTAAAGTCCATATTAAGTTTACATTATACTTATTCTTACACCATTAGTGTAACCTTTTCACCTTGACATAATTAACTTAGTAAGACATAATGAAAGAAAGAAAAATAGATAAACAAAATAAGAACATAAAAGTTAACTAAGTAAAGGAAAGGAAATGAAAAGCATAAACTTAATATTAATGAAAGCAAAGCATAAACATTACAAAAAATACAAAGAGAGAAAGGAAGAGCATGATCTTGATCTGAACACCAAGATGCCTAAATGCATGGCAAATGCCTCCTTTTATAGGCCAAAATTAGGAACTATTGATTTGATGACTAATTGATAAGTAGGTGGCCAACTTTTGACTTGGTGACAATCCTTATCTTCTCTTGTCTGCCCAAAACGTCATTGATAACGTCAAAACTGGAGCCAGTTGCAAACATGAAAGATCATTGAGAACGTCAAAACTGGAGCCAATTGCAAACATCAAAGTTGTAGGCAATTGTCTCAGCTTTCTTGTGTAAAACATTCAGCTCATTTGAACTTCTAGAACTCCAGATATGACCAAAATACTGAACAGTGCTCGGGCTGGAAGACAGATTCGGGCTTCTTTGTTGTTGCTACAATTTGGACTTGAAAATGGCCTTTTTAGATCTTGGGCTCCATATGAAAGTTGTAGGCCTATGTCGTACCTTTCCATCCATATAAATTGGAACTAAATCTGAGATATATAGCTCTAGATATGACCCAATTACCGAACAGTGTTGCGGTTTGGATTGCACCGACATCTCTTTTCTAAGTTTGGCCATCTCTTTATCCTTGCAATTTAAGTTCTTAAAGTCATCAATCAATCCTTTCATTTATGTGATAGGCCTGCATTTAAAATGAACATTTACCAAAAATTAAAGGTATCTTATATTATTAGATATATTATTATAAAACATGCTTTGGTTAAGGAGTTATTGATACTTCAAGTGCAAAATGATGATATAGTTAAGGAGTTATTGAGATATATTATTATAAAATATGCTTTGGTTAAGGAGTTATTGATACTTCAAGTGCAAAATGATGATATAAAACCATGATAAAAATGCACTTTTAAGTACTAATCAATAAGAAAATGGATGAAGCTTCCATTCATTCGCACATTATGAGAGCCAACACCCATAGTGTGAGAAGGGACATCCTTCGTTATCAGCACAGTTTAGCCAAGACAGATGCCTTCCTAAGAAAAATTAAACATCGAGGTCTTGCTTTCCTACCATTATCTAGCAATATAGAAAATGGGGGAGACTAATGTATTTTATTTTCTTGTGTATTTTCTCTTTCGTTTGTATGTATCAGTCGGTGTTATAAATAAAAAGGGTTTTGACCTATCTTTTATAAAACTATCTCTTACATGAAAGGGGAAAGCCCACCAACTTAAACTGAGCAAAACTAACCCTGATAAGAAATGTGACAAAAGGGTCCATACCCATTTTACATAGTAGAAGATTGGCCATCAGTCATGAAAAAAAATTAAATAAAAAAATCCACATGCATCATATGCATCTTATTTCCATCCTACATTTGTTTGTAACGTGTCATTTGCATACTAGTGAAACATAGGTCCCCTACCCAAGGTTCATTACACTAGATATAGAACAAGAATGGAACACGAAGAAAATGCTCTCCTAGAATCCTACTATTAGAGCGAGTTAGAATCAGTGAAGAATGAAGTGTCACAGATGAATAAAATATACTTGAACAACTATTAAAAGAAAAAAGTGGGGAGGGAACATATGCTTAGAATTTGGGGGCAGATTCGATAGTAGAACAACATTCTATACTAGTCATCCCTATCTGGTCAGCCTAATTGCCAAGCATAGTAGATTTAACAGCGGATGAACCTTTTACAAGTAGGTCTAACGATGTAAGCCAAGATAAGATATCCACATTCGAAGAACAGTTGAGCACAATTGAAGGAAATAATTGGTTTGGCCCAATGCGAGCAGTTGAGGTGTGTTTGGTACCAAATATTGTGGCATCAAAAGATTTTAGAGTCCCAGAATTTACTAAATATACAGGATTAGAGTGTACAAACACACACCTTCAATCTTATTGCAACAAGATGGTTGAAGTAATCCATGATGATAAAATGCTGATCTATTTTTTTAAGATAGTCTATCAGGCTTTGCTTTAAACTAACAGTTAGAAACTGTTAAAATCAAGAAATAGAAAGATTTGGTAAAAGGCCTTCCTCAAACAATACAAGTTCAACCTAGAAATAGCTTCAGATCGAACAAGCCTGATGTCAATGGAAAAGAGAAGCTAGGAGTCAATCAAGGTATATACTCAAAGATGGAGGGATGAAGCAACACATGTCCAACCTCCTTTAATTGAAACAGAGATGGTGACTTTATTCACCAATATATTTAAAGCACCTTACTATGAGCATTTTATGGAAAGCTCTTCTCAATAATTTTATGACACGATACGCATAGCAGAGAGGATAGAGCAAGGCATTAAAGCCGGGTGCATACCAGAGCCTTTGAAGAAGAAGGGTTGTACTAGTAGAAGAAGAAAAAGAGATGTTAACAACTTAGAAGGGGGTTATAAAGGAAAGAAAGTAAATCACTCAAACCCATAAATATCTACCCCACAATTCACCAATATAAACTTTACCAAACCCTTGCACCTAAATTCAACCAACTAAATAAATTACCTACCAAATAGCCAAAACAACCACCAAAGATCACATACAAGATATGCTTTGAAGCAATTACCTCCACTACCAATGCCTTTAAAGGATTTATACGCTAAATTACTGAGCATTGAGCGAATAACTCCAATCCTTCTACCACCTATTTAACCCCTTTTCCTATATGGTATAAGCCATAACTAGTTTACGAATACCATGCTAGTAATCCTGAGCATGTAATTGAAACTTGCTATGCTTTTAAAAGAAAGTTGTTATAACTTATTAAAATAGGGTGGGTATCTTTTAAAGATGCACCTAACATCAATTCAAATGCATTGCCTAAATATGCTACTAGTAATTCGGGAGTGAGCATGATAGAGGTTGGTAATCAAAACCAAGTATTGAAGGTATCCATGAAAAGATTATACAACATGTTGTTACAAGCAGGATTTCTAGATATGAACACTAAAAATCAGTTAGGAAGGAATAACTATTATGAGTTCCAAAGTATAGAGGGACATTCTATTGAGGATTGTGTCAAGTTTCGCCAGAAGGTTGCAAAGATGCTAATCATAGGAGAATTGAGACTTGAAACCATAGGGGGTAACTAGGAAGTTAGTATGATGGAAGGCTTAGATAAACCATTAAAGATATGTAGAGATCAAACAACAACTAATGGGTTACCAAAGCTAATCCTAACTAAACCTTCATTCACAAAAAAAGAGTATAGTGCAATGCCATATAACTATGGTTACACCTCAAACATTCAAGCCCCCCTCCCATTATTTCATTCTAAGTTAGAGGTTTAACGCGAAGTGGCGTTGTTTTACGCCTGAGGAGTTGAAAAGAGCTAAAGGCAAGGAAGTGTTGGATCTTGACAAAGAAAGAGAGGTGAATAGACCAGTAACGGAAAAAAGAGTCAAATGATTTTCTTAAGTTGATAAAGCATAGTGAGTATTGCATAGTAGATCAACTAAAAAAAACTCCAGTGAGGATATCCCTCATGTCTTTGATACTAAGCTCAAGCCCCATCGCAATGCCTTATAAAAGGTACTGAATGGGGCATATATACCCTAGGACATTGAACAAAAAACCATGGAATACTTGGTAAGAAGGATTAACGCTTCTAATTACCTATACTTCACAACTGATGAATTAAATGCTAAAGGAACTGAGCATAACAAACCTTTGTATAGCTCTTAACGTATTGCCGAAACATATGCTGAATGAAATTCTAGTCGACGAATCTCATATGAAGCCTAATACTGTGATGACAAGAGCATATGATGGCTCCCCTAGACAAATTCTTGGGACTTTGGAGGTAGAATTGTATGTGGGACTAGAAATGTTCTTAGTAGCACTCTAAGTGATTAGTACTTAAAAGTGCATTTTTATCATGGTTTTATATCATCATTTTGCACTTCAAATATCAATAACTCCTTAACTAAAATATGTTTTATAATAATGTATCTAATAATATAAGATACCTATAATTTGTGGTAAATGTCTATTTTTAATGCAGGCCTATCACATAAATGAAATGATTGATTGATGACTTGAAGAACTTAAATTGCAAGGATAAAGAGATGGCCAAACTTAGAAAAGAGATGTCGGTGCAATCCAAACCGGAACACTGTTCGGTAATTAGGTCATATCTAGAGCTATAGATCTCATATTTAGGTCCAATTTATATGGATGGAAAGGTAAGACATAGGCCTACAACTTTCATATGGAGCCCAAGATCTAAACAGGCCATTATCAAGTCCAAATTGTAGCAACAACAAAGAAGCCCGAATCTGTCTTCCAGCCCGAGCACTGTTCGGTATTTTGGCCATATCTGGAGTTCTATAAGTCCAAATGAGCTGCATTTTTTACACAAGAAAGCTGAGACAATTGCCTACAACTTTCATGTTTGCAACTGGCTCCAATTTTGATGTTATCAATGACGTGTTGGGCAGACAAGAGAAGATAAGGTTTGTCACCAAGTTAAAAGTTGGCCACCCACTTATCAATTAGTCATCAAATCAATAGTTCCCATTTTTGGCCTATAAAAGGAGGCATTCGCCATGCATTTAGGCATCTTGGTTTCCAGATCAAGATCATGCTCTTCCTTTCTCTCTTTGTATTTTTTGTAATGTTTATGCTTTGCTTTCATTAATATTAAGTTTATGCCTTTCATTTCCTTTCCTTTACTTAGTTAACTTTTATGTTCTTATTTTGTTTATCTATTTTGCTTTCTTTCATTATGTCTAGCTAAGTTAGTTATGTCAAGGTGAAAAGGCTACACTAATGGTGTAAGAATAAGTATAATGTAAACTTAATATGGACTTTAATGTTTGATACTAACATGTTTTATATTTGTTATCTTGTTCACTCTTTAATACTTTGCTTGTTAAATGACTAATCTTGATTTATGTTGTATAACACTTGGTACAACAAATGCTTGGCACTTTCATAGCCCATAATGTATGGTATAACCGACACCTGAGCTATGAAAGGAACTTGATTTGTTGTTAACATAAGTTATAATCATGAATGCTTGACGAGATTTACAAGTATTAGCATTAATTGAATAAGATGACTAATGTAATCATGTTAACAATCTATAATCTGATTGGAACCTCCTTTGTTTGTGGTTTCCAATTCAATAATAAGAGTTTATACTATACTTGTTTGATATACCATTAGTGGAACCTCTAACCTTGACATTTGTTATTATTATTGTTTAATCCTTACATTAATTTTCCATCTCCAAGTTCTCATCATCTTCTTCTTCTTCTCTTTCTTTATTATTATTATTACTACTACTACTACTACTACTACTACTACTACTACTACTACTACTACTACTACTACTACTACTACTACTACTACTACTACTACTACTACTACTACTACTACTATTATTATTATTATTATTATTATTATTATTATTATTATTATTATTATTATTATTATTATTATTGTTATTGTTATTATTATTATTATTATTGTTTTTGTTATTGTTGTTGTATTATTGTTACTTATAATTTGTACAAATAACCTCCCTATGGTTCAACCCTGGTCTTGCCGGGTTATTTATTACTTCGACACTCCTGCACTTGGGAGAAGACATCAATCTTTTAGTCGTGTCATTATACCATACAATATGGGCTATGAAAGTGCCAAGCATTTGTTGTATCAAGTGTTATACAACATAAATCAAGATTAGTCATTTAACAAGCAAAGTATTAAAGCATGAACAAGATAACAAATACAAAACATGTTAGTATCGAACATTAAAGTCCATATTAAGTTTACATTATACTTATTCTTACACCACCATTAGTGTAACCTTTTCACCTTGACATAATAAACTTAGCTAAACATAATGAAAGAAAGAAAAATAAATAAACAAAATAAGAACATAAATAAAATAAGAGTTAACAAAGTAAACGAAAGGAATTGAAAGACATAAACTTGATATTAAGGAAAACAAAGCATAAATATTACAAAAAATACAAAGAGAGAAAGAAAGAGCATGATATTGATCTGGAAACCAAGATGCCTTAATGCATAGTAAATGCCTCCTTTTATAGGCCAAAATTGGGAACTATGGATTTGATGACTAATTGATAAGTGGGTGGCCAACTCTTGACTTGGTGACAATCCTTATCTACTTTTGTCTGCCCAAAACATCATTGATAATGTCCAAATTGGAGCCACTCGACATGAAAGTTGTAGGCAATTGTCTCAGCTATCTTGTGTAAACAATTCAGCTTATTTAGACTCCTAAAACTCCAGATATGGCCAAAATACTGAACAGTGCTCGGGTTGGAGGATCTAGAACTCCAGATATGGCCAAAATACCGAACAGTGCTCGGGCTGGAAGACAGATTCGGGCTTCTTTGTTGTTGCTACAATTTGGACTTGATAATGGCCTTTTTAGATCTTGGGCTCCATATGAAAGTTGTAGGCCTATGTCTTACCTTTCCATCCATATAAAGTGGACCTAAATCTGAGATCTGTAGCTCCAGATATGACCCAATTACCGAACAGTGTTCCTGTTTGGATTGCACCGCCATCTCTCTTCTAAGTTTGGCCATCTCTTTATCCTTGCAATTTAAGTTCTTCAAGTCATCAATCAATCCTTTCATTTATGTGATAGGCCTGCATTAAAAATAGACATTTACCACAAATTAAAGGAATCTTATATTATTAGATATATTATTATAAAACATGCTTTGGTTCAGGAGTTATTGATACTTCAAGTGCAAAATGATGATATAAAACCATGATAAAAATGCACTTTTAAGTATTAATCACACCCCTCAACCAGCTTATTACTAGTCGCTAGTAATCAAAGCGTAAAATAGAAAAACAATTTGCAAATTCCACAAAGCAAGGTATTCATCATTTAACTTCTATTAATCTATCTAGATAAACAAACTCTCATTAAATTTATATATCTGCTCAATACCTCTTAACAAGATATTAATAAACCTTTCTTTTGTGCTCAATGTATCAACACATAATTATGGGGCTTTTCTTGGAAGAAAACAAAATTTTTGTTCTAATGTTTAAGGTTAACTTCCTTGGGTTGGGATTATTATTTTTGTCTTTTTTTTTCTTTTTTTCTTTTTAAAAATCTATATACATATAATTTAAAAACATCATGCATCTTTAACCCATGTAACGAGCATTCAGCTAATGACTCCCAGACCAGTTGGTCTTAGGGCATTAGGTGTTAAGACACCCCTACGAGCTTAGTAACTCGGGTCGCAGATACTGATATGTAGATAGTGCAATGTTTGATTCCCTTAAGCTTTTCTCCTCAACCTATGTAACAAGCGTTGGGCCAATAGCTCCCAAGTCAGTTGACTTTAGGGTATTAGGTGTTAAAACACCCCTTCGGGCTTAATTACTTAGGTTAGGGAGGCTACGAAACCAAACTTATCTACATTTTTATTATTATCATTTCTTTTTCTTCTTTTTTTTTATTTTTTTTTATTTTTTTTTATTTTTTTTTATTTTTTAATTATAGACAATCCCTTTCCCTTAGTTGTTACCTTTAACAAAAGATCATAAATAATGTAATAATCCAATATACAACCCACAATCATATGTTAAAGTGTGTGTGTGTGTGTGTAAATTAAGGTTTAAGAATATATGTTAAATAAGTATATGAGCAGAATTAAGTGATAATAATGCGAGAGTTTGTAAACCTGAATATTTCAAGAAGTATTATAATAGACCTTGTTAAGAATGGTTACTAAGATGCGTCTCAAGAGTCACTTTAACAAAAGAGCTCCTTTACTCTGCCATCCTAGTAACAACAATTATGCACATGCTTTATGAAATGAAAAATAATTTTTTTTTATCAACTACTACCCTCTCCCCCCAACCAAAACGAGACATTGTCCTCAATGTTCTAAGGTAGAAAGATAGAGTATAGAAGATATCACCTGAAATAACGAACATTGACAAACCTGAAATATACTGAAACAAGTAAGAAATAACAAAACACAATAATAAAACCAAAAGACACAAGTTTTTACAAACGAAAATTCAAATCGTAGTTGTGATTGTGGCTCACATCTTCCCTTGGTTTTACGTCCAAGAACGGCTTAAACGCCCTCTATGGGTCGGGGATAGGCTTCCCATCCAGTTTTCTTAAAAACTGGCAAACAGGGTCTTTTTTAGTCAGATTCCCAAGACTACGCCAAGCATGTTCTTTATGAAAATGGGTTCCTAAGTTATGAATTGCACGATGCTTATCTTGACTATGATGAGACTTAAGAGTCAATAGAAGATTATCTAAAGACTCTCTGTGTTTTGAAATAAATCCCACCTTTTGATAATTTTCACAGTTTTTGCAAAATGCATGTGACTCCTTGAATATGGTTGGCCAGGAAAATCCACTTTGTAAGATTTCTACAATCCTTTTTTTTTAAGAGAAATGATCCCCACATGCCTTAGAGTGACAAAATTTAATGAAATTACTTACCTCATTGTTGAAAATGCAATTTTGAAATATTTGATCAGGACAATAATTGAATAAGTAAAGGTCATCCCAACAAAAATTTTGCTCGTTGCTCAAAAATTTTCTTTTGTCTTCAATACTCCAGTGAGCTGGTGCTTGACCGCTTTTTATGATCGGCTTGTTTTAACTCGCAAGTGCACGAGTGTGCGATGTAGCAATTAACTCGGTAAGATCGAGGTCATATCCACAGAGAGCTAGATCTGGAAATTAAGCTAAGTAACAAAAAAAACTCAAGAGAAATTAAAATAACAATAACTTGGTTGAAAATAATTGATGGATTTGTTTTCAAAGATAAAAAAAAAATGTAAATAGATTTTAAATGACAAGAAAAGTAAGTCTTGGTCCAAATTAATTTTAATGGTGATGTATTGGTGATTTCTTCAACATATATAAGATAACTCAACCTAATCTCAACGATGGTGATATTAGATCGTAAGATATTACAATGAAGATTAGAAAGATGAAGATTGATTATTGCTTAAGAATGAACAAGTACTTTCATATTAAGTAAGACATTGAATCAAGCAATCTCTATACCAAAACTAAAGTTTGTGCATAAAAATTCAAGATTATAACATTACCTAAATGATTTCTAAAATTTCTTTACAATAATAAATCATTCATGAAGAAAATAAGAAGATAAACATTAAGATTCATTCATATCCTAAAGAACTCACCTCAATCACCATTATCCTTGATTTGGATCCAAGAAAGAGTTTAGCCAACCATGATTATATATAAGAACACTTCAATAAACATGAAAGAACTTGAATCCAACTGAAAAAATAAGTTTTACAAACTAAAGAACCGAAATCTATAAAGAAGAACACAATACAATTTCAGAAAAAATTCGGACACAAATCTGACTCTAACTTTGGACAGAAATTCGACCCTCTTAGAAGCCTTATCTCGAGATGTATATTAGAGACATATTTATAGGCAATTCTGTCACCTTTCCAGATCATTAAAGAACAGCTCATTTGGACACCTGAGTCAAAAGTTATGGGCAAAACACCGAAAGGTGTTCTGAAAAATCAAATCAAGACAGCTTTACAACTACTTTGGTGCACGTTTTTCTTCCTCATTTATGAGGTGTCTCCTTCTTCTTTTTGACCCAAAATAATTTTAAAATATCCCCTCCAGCTTTCCATCCATGTGCTTGCCTTCTTGGATCAATGGATTGCCCAAAATAAATCAATTGTTATTTGTTGTGTGGACATGTAAGATCATGGATTGTGTTTGGGTTGATTTGAAGGTTGATTTAGGGTTGATTTAGGGCTGATTTGGGGCTGATTTTGGGCTGAATTTGAGCATCAAATAAGTATACAAATGTACTTATTATTTGGGCTAAGATTGACATTGAAACCTTGAGTGTTTAATGGTTGAAGTTTGCACACAACATAAGGCAAGTTTGGGCTTGAAATAAATCATATGATATTCTTTTCTAGAATTGGAATAGAATTGATTTTTGGGACAAATTTGGAGCACTTATTTGAACCAAGATTTGCTTCAATCTTCAACTAAATGTCTCTTCAATTCTTTGTTCTGAATTCCGACATTGAATTTTGTGAATTAATTCATTTAAGCTCCAAAAACCTATCGAAACATTAAAACAAACTTCATTACTAAAAAAACACATCAATTATTATAAAAACAACCAAATAAAAACAATAAATACATATGTAAAATAAGAGACTTAATGACACTTTTGATGCACAAACACCCCCCCAACTTAGATTTTGCTAGTCCTCAAGCAAAACAAAACATAAAACCTTTAAAATAAAAATAATAATAATAATAACAACCATAATTAGGCTCGATTCATCAAACTTGAAGGACCTATCATGCAAACATTGGTATCTTTAACTTAGTGTACACAATAGCAAATAAAGAAAAATAAGCATACTCACATTCTCTAAATCAAACATCCATACAAAATTTCCAAATTCAGTCATATTTATCGTGCAACCAACATAATTGATTCATACGAAAACTCAACTTGTAATCTTCCCTTCTCACCAACACAAACAAGGTAGCAAACTAGAGAAATATCTATATATTTTTTTTTCTTTCTTTTTTTCTTTCTTTGTTTTTTTTTTTTTGAAGATATGATTTATTTTTTGTCTTTAAGTAGTCACTTCCCTTTTGACGCGAATACAAACATTTGTGATGAATGCACCCGGTTACTCACAAAGTCACAAACTTAAAGTGCTTTGCATACTCATATTTCAAGCTGCCGTTTGACGTAAAGATAAACATTTGTGATGAATACCCCTAGTTACTAAGCAACTCAAAACATTGGAGTAGATAGAACTTTGTACACATTTATTTATTTATTTATTTATGTAATGATTATTACTCTATTTACTTAAACCTTGTTTAGGACTAGATCAAAAGGGATAATCACAAGTAAAGCATCATACTCATCTTTCATGCATATTCACACAACTCACACAACTTTTACAAGGAAAGATGTACTTCAGTAATCTTAAAAAAAAGTATGCTATATCTTGCTTTATAAGATATTATCTATCCCAAATTAAAGCATGCAATGTTCAACACAATAATGAACCTAAAAAGGTAATGATGATCCTAAACAAGTCTCATTCACATACCAATGCAAGTATTTTTTTTTTTAACAAGCATGGTTATCTCAAGCATTCAACATAATGAAATATCGAAAATTAAGTTTTACATTATCCTCAATGTAAAAGAGAAAGAGAAGAAAAGTATAAAGATTAGAAAATTGTTACTCCCCTTCTGTTTTCAAGGATGAATGTCTGATTGAATTAGGCATGAGCTGACTTCTTGCTTGATTTTTTTTTTAACCTGCATATCACAACTAAAAGAAAACATAAAAGAAAACATTGATGTTTTTTTTTTAAAAAAAAATAAAGAACCTCACACCCCCCAACTTAAAATAATGCATTGTCCCGAATGCATGAACAAGAAAATATAAGAGATGGAAGAAAGAAGAAAAAAAATGAAAATGAAAATAAAAATAAAAATAAAATAAAAATAAAAACTCATTACTTTTGATACTACAATGGTATTGGATCTTCAAGATCCAATGTCTCAACTTCAGCCACAATATTTTCAAGATAAAGTTTCAATCGATGACCATTTACTTTGAAAATATTTCCATTCTTGGGATTTTCTACCTCAAATGCACCATGCTCAGAGATGGATTTAATCACAAATGGACCAATCCATTTTGTCCTCAACTTCCCAGGAAAGAGATGTAATCGTGAATTATACAAGAGAACCTTTTGACCAACATGAAAGGATTTTCTAAGAATATGTTTATCATGCAAAGTTTTCATCTTATGTTTTGAAATTTTTGCATTTTCAAATGCATCATTTCTTAGCTCCTCTAATTCATCCAATTGAAGCTTTCTATTTTTGCCAACCTCGTTTTCATTGTCATTGAATTGCCGAATGGCCCAATATGCACGGTGCTCAATCTCAACAGGGAGATGACAAGGCTTTCCATAAACTAGCCTATAAGGAGACATTCCTAAAGAGGTCTTATAAGCAGTGCGATATGCCCACAAAGCATCAACTAGTCGTAGGGACCAATCTTTACGGTTTGGATTGACTGTTTTCTCTAAAATGTTCTTGATCTCCCTATTTGCCAACTCAGCTTGGCCACTAGTCTGTGGGTGATAGGGGGTACTGACCTTGTGAATTACACCATATTTTCTCATCAAAATCCCAACGGGCTTGTTACAAAAATGTTTTCCCCCATCACTAATCATAGCCCGAGGCATGCCAAAACGAGAGAAAATATTTTCTTTCAAGAATTTGACCACAACTCGATGGTCATTGGTTCGAGATCATTAAAGAACAGCACATTTAGACACATAATCAACAGCTACACATTTGGACACCTGAGTCAAAAGTTATGGGCAAAACACCGAAAGGTGTTCTGAAAAATCAAATCAAGACAGCTTTACAACTACTTTGGTGCACGTTTTTCTTCCTCATTTATGAGGTGTCTCCTTCTTCTTTTTGACCCAAAATAATTTTAAAATATCCCCTCCAGCTTTCCATCCATGTGCTTGCCTTCTTGGATCAATGGATTGCCCAAAATAAATCAATTGTTATTTGTTGTGTGGACATGTAAGATCATGGATTGTGTTTGGGTTGATTTGAAGGTTGATTTGGGGTTGATTTAGGGCTGATTTGGGGCTGATTTTGGGCTGATTTTGAGCATCAAATAAGTATACAAATGTACTTATTATTTGGGCTAAGATTGACATTGAAACCTTGAGTGTTTAATGGTTGAAGTTTGCACACAACATAAGGCAAGTTTGGGCTTGAAATAAATCATATGATATTCTTTTCTAGAATTGGAATAGAATTGATTTTTGGGACAAATTTGGAGCACTTATTTGAACCAAGATTTGCTTCAATCTTCAACTAAATGTCTCTTCAATTCTTTGTTCTGAATTCCGACATTGAATTTTGTGAATTAATTCATTTAAGAATTAATTCATTTAAGCTCCAAAAACCTATCGAAACATTAAAACAAACTTCATTACTAAAAAACACATCAATTATTATAAAAACAACCGAATAAAAACAATAAATACATATGTAAAATAGGAGACTTAATGACACTTTTGATGCACAATCAGCTGGCAAAAATTCTAAAGTAAGAAAATTGATATTTTTAGCAAACCAAGGCATTGAACTAAGAGAAAGTAGAGATTTATCAGGAAAGTAATCATCGATTGGTGTGATGTCGGGTGTCGAATCTGTTGTCACTTTTGATAAAAGATCCGCATCAACCTTTTCGGTGCCTTTTTCATCCTCGATTTCTTCCTGATTGGTCATGGCATGTGAAAATGAAAGTGCTGGCGGAGAATCAGTCATTTCTTTGCTATTTTCATATTCAACCCCTTCCTTACCCTTAGAGGTTGTCTCATCATCTTTCTCACAAGGTTCAAGAATTGGTTTTTGAATAACCTTTCCACTACAAAAAGTGATGACTGATTTGACTTGATCCATGTGTTGACTTCCATAACTACTTGCATTTGCATTGTATTGCTCCTTGAGATTTTGTTGTGGTTGAGATGGAAACTTACCTTGCTCTTGAAAACTGAGAGCAGATATGAATTTTGCAAGAGTTTCTTTAAAATCTGTTATGCTTTGAGTAAGTTGAGTGTTGATTGTCTCTTGCTTTTCAATGAATGCATACAAAGTTTCCTCAAAATTTCTTGTAGGAGGTGGAGCATAAGGAGGTGCATATCTATGATAATTTTGGAAATTATGGTGTGCTTGAAATTGTGGTGGTGAAGTTTGTGCATTGTCACTCTTCCAATTGAAATTTAGGTGATTTCTCCAACCAGGATTGTATGTTTGTGAATATGGGTTGTGATTGGACCTTTCAAAACTGTTTAAAGCATGAGTTTGTTCATGGAGACATTTCTTAAAGGAAGGCAAGGTTGGACAGTTATTGGTTGAGTGTTCATTTGTTTCACATATTTGACACACAATGTTTTCAACAGATTTTAATTGACCACTCTTTTTCAATTCTAGTGCCTCGACTTTTTTAGCTAAAGATGCAAACTTGGCTTGAAGGTCATGATCTTCCCTAAGGTTGTACATACCTCCACTAGATATATGAGGTTGAGTTTTACTCGGTGCCTCATATGTACCCGCGGTGTCCAAATTTTGAGCATTTTCAGCTAACAAGTCTAAGTACTCCATTGCTTCATCAGGGTCTTTATCTTCAAAAGTTCCATTGCACATCAATTCAATCATTTGCCTATCTTTAGGTGTTAACCCTTCATAGAAATGTGAAACCAATCTCCATGTTTCAAAACCATGATGAGGGCAAGTACTAAGCAAGTCTCGATACCTATCCCAACATTGGTAAAATGTTTCTCCTGGTTTTTGAGTGAAAGTGGTGATTTGTCTTTTGAAAGAGTTTGTTCTATGAGATGGAAAAAACTTCTTTAAAAACTGTTGTTGCATTTCATCCCAAGCACGAATGGATCCTAGTCTCAAATTTTGTAGCCATGTTTTAGCTTTATCTTTTAATGAAAAAGGAAAAAGCTTTAATCTGATGGTGTTCATGCTACAATTTAAGTTATTATATGTGTTGCACACCTCCTCAAATTCCCTTAAATGCAAGTATGGATTTTCCAATTCTAAACCATGAAAAGAAGGTAAAAGTTGAATAATGTCTGGCTTAAAATTAAAATGAGATGCACCGGGAGGAAAAACTATGCATGATGGTGCACTTGT
>NW_011502268.1:0-7410 GCF_000495115.2 Populus euphratica
GAATTGGAAAATCCATACTTGCATTTAAGAGAATTTGAAGAGGTCTGCAACACATATAATAATTTAAATTGTAGCATGAACACCATCAGATTAAAGCTTTTCCCTTTTTCATTAAAAGATAAAGCTAAAACATGGCTACAAAATTTAAGACCAAGATCCATTCGTGCTTGGGATGAAATGCAACAACAATTTTTAAAGAAGTTTTTCCCATCTCATAGAACAAACTCTTTCAAGAGACAAATCACCACTTTCACTCAAAAACCAGGAGAAACATTTTACCAATGTTGGGATAGGTATCGAGACTTACTTAGTACTTGCCGCCATCATGGTTTTGAAACATGGAGATTGATTTCACATTTCTATTAAGGGTTAACACCTAAAGATAGGCAAATGGTTGAATTGATGTGCAATGGAACTTTTAAAGATAAAGACCCTGATGAAGCAATGGAGTACTTAGACTTGTTAGCTGAAAATGCTCAAAATTGGGACACCGCGGGTACTTATGAGGCACCGAGTAAAACTCAACCTCATACATCTAGTGGAGGTATATACAACCTTAGGGAAGATCATGACCTTCAAGCCAAGTTTGCATCTTTAGCTAGAAAAGTCGAGGCACTAGAATTGAAAAAGAGTGGTCAATTAAAATCTGTTGAAAACATTGTGTGTCAAATCTGTGAAACAAATGAACACTTAACCAACGATTGTCCAACCTTGCCTTCTTTTAAGGAATGTCTCCATGAACAAGCCCATGCTTTAAACAGTTTCCAAAAGCCCAACCACAACCCATACTCCCAAACATACAACCCTGGTTGGAGAAATCACCCAAATTTCAATTGGAAGAGTGAGAACAACAATGCACAAACTTCACAACCACCATTTCAAGCACACCACAATTTCCAAAATTCTCATGGATATGCACCTCCTTATGCTCCACCTCCTAGAAGAAATCTTGAGGAAACATTGCATGCATTCATTGAAAAGCAAGAGACAATCAATACTCAACTTGCTCAAAACATGACAGATTTTAAAGATACTCTTGCTAAATTAACATCTGCTCTCAGTTTCCAAGAGAAAGGTAAGTTTCCATCTCAACCGCAACAAAATCCCAAGAGGCAATACAATGCAAATGCAAGTAGTTCCAGAAGTCAACACATGGATCAAGTCAAATCAGTCACTACTCTACGCAGTGGTAAGGTTATTGAAAAACCCTCTCTTGAACCTTATGAGAAAGATGATGAGTCAATCTCTAAGGGTAAGGAAGGGGTTGAATCTGAAAATTGCAAAGAAACGACTAATTCACCACCAGCACTTCCATTTCCTCAAGCCATGACCAAACAAAGGAAAGTTAATCACAACTCTGAAATTTTTGAAATTTTCAAACAGGTAAGAATCAATATACCTTTGCTGGATGCTATTAAACAGGTTCCTTCCTATGCTAAATTTTTGAAAGATCTCTGCACTGTGAAGAGGAAACTGAATGTGAAAAAGAAAGCCTTTCTAGCCGAACAAGTGTTATTCTTCAGAACAATAATGCTTTGAAATATAAAGACCCTGGTTGTCCTACAATTTCTTGCATTATTGGAGAGCATAAAATTGAAAGAGCCTTACTTGATCTTGGAGCTAGTGTGAATTTACTTCCATATTCAGTTTTTCAAAGTCTCAATCTAGGTGAGTTAAAACCAACTTCTATATCTCTTTTACTTGCCGATAGATTTGTAAAAGTGCCTAGAGGAATAATTGAAGATGTGTTAGTACAAGTCGATAAATTCATTTATCCTGTGGATTTTATTGTCTTGGACACAGAACCTGTTGAAGCATGTAATTCATTTCCTGTTATTTTAGGACGTCCGTTTCTTGCAACCTCTAATGCATTGATTAATTGTAGGAATGGACTGATGAAGCTATCATGTGGAAACATGACATTGGAGATGAATATTTTCAACATTTGCAAGCAACCTGGAGATGATAATGATTTACAAGAAGTAGATCATATTGACGAATTAGTATATGATCAACTTGAATCTACTTTAAGTAAAAATGAGTTGGATGAATCTGAAGATTTGCAAATGATTTATTCTGAGGAAGAAATCACGGATAACAAACACACAGAAAATGTTGATGCGAATCTTTTGTCAACAGTGACAACAGATTCGACAACTGGCATCACACCAATCGATGATTACTTTCCTAACGAATCCTTACTTTCTCTTAGTCCAATGCCTTGGTATGATAAAAATATCAATTTTCTTGCTTTAGGAGATTTGCCAGCTGATTGGAGTACACAAGACAAAGAAAAGTTTTTGAACGGAGTGAAGAGCTTTCATTGTGATGACCCTAACTTATTCAAATATTGTCGTGATCAAATATTTCAAAGATTCATTCTTGACAATGAGGTAAGTAGTGTCATTAAACTTTGTCATTCTGAAGCATGTAGAAGTTATTTCTCGTCAAAAAAGACAGCTCCAAAAATCTTTCAAAATGGATTTTATTGGCCCACCATGTTCAAGGACACGCATGCATTCTGCAAAACTTGTGAAAATTGTCAAAAAGTTGATACTGGTCAAAAAGTTTTGTTTTATAATTCTCAACTGTATGCATTCCCTAGAGAGCTAAGATCAAGATGGAACAATTCTTATGGGACTTGTGATATTGATAATTTAATGAATGACAATGATTTTAAGGAAAATGGACATCGTTTGAAAGCTTACTTTGATAATTTTCCTAGTGAAAATGAATCAATTGGTTTGAATGATCTTGTAGATAAAGGTTGATTATTTTGTTTTTCTCACATTTTCTTTTTGTGTTTCTTTTTGAGTGATTTTTGCAAGTTTCTCTCACCCCGGTCAAATGGCGGATAACGGTACTCCGTGACTTAAGTCGGTTCTTTCAGTTTCCCACAATAACTAATATCTGTGTATATATTTGTGCAATTCTTTGAATCTCTCTTCCAATTCTCATTTGAAAATGGACACTAATCTTGAAAAATTAAAAAAGTATTTTCCCGCTTTGCCTCAGAATGCGATTACAAAAATTTACCGTGCTAGATGTGCAAGATTGAGATTGTAAATGAATCATGGAATTCCTGAAGATATTCGCTGGTTGATTGAAGCAAAGGTCTGATTATTAGGTGAGTCCTCTAATTTCTTTATTTCACACATGCCTGGAACTGGTAAAAGCACTTTTGCAAAGAAGCGTCATGCAAAACGACTAGGAGTCTGTCATCGATGTGCTAGATGGACTTGTAATACACAATGTCGTTCTTTAGGAATGGTATCTATAAACCGTGAAGATAAAATACAATTCATTAAGGATGGCCTGAGTAAGAAGTCTTTAGATAATCTTCTATTGACTCTTGAGACGCATCCTAGTGGAGACGTGCATCGTGCAATTCATGATTTATGGTCACTATTTCATAAAGAACATGATTGACTTAGTCTTGGGAATCTGACTAAAAAAGACCCTGTTTGCCAGTTTTTAAGAAAACTGGATGGGAAGCCTATCCCCAACCCATAGAGAGCATTTAAGCCGTTCTTGGACGTAAAACCAAGGGAAGATGTGAGCCACAATCACAACTACCTGTACATACACATGCTTTTTTCAAAAGTAAATAAATAAAAAGAGAGAGAGTGTGTGTGAGACTGCAGCTGGCCTACATATAGGTGTTATGATTGCCTTTCTAATTCCTCATCTATAGAACCCTATTTTCCTTCCTTTCATTTCTACTCAACCCATATATTCAACAAATACAGAAGTGTATAGAAATGGCAAGTTCCTCAAGTCATCAAATAACAAATATTTGTGTTTTCGGTGGATCTAGTCCTAGGAAAGAAAAGGAGTTTTTAGAATCAGCAAATCATCTTGGTCAGGTGCTAGCTGAGAGAAAGATTCATTTAGTGTATGGGGGAGGCAGTCTTGGGTTAATGGGAGGTGTGTCAATAGCTGCATTTTTAGGTGGTAGTCAAGTTTTAGGAGTCGTCCCTGAAGCTTTGGCACAAGGGGACATTATTGGAAAAACAATTGGAGAGGAACTTCAGGTCTCCACAATGTCGGTTCGAATGAATGCAATGTTTAACCATGCTGATGCCTTCATTGGTTTACCAGGTGGTCTAGGCACATTGGAAGAGATCTTTCATATTTCCTCTTGGGCTCAATTGCACATTCACCATAAACCCATAAGTTTGTTAAATGTTAATGGTTATTATGATAAGTTGTTGTCTTTTCTTGATCATGCTGTGGAACAGGAATTTCTAACATCTTCTGCACGACAAATCATAATCTCTGCTACTACTGCTGAACAATTGATTGACCAACTACAATCTTTCATTCCTGTGATTGATCCTTCCATGAGTCGCATAAATTGGTCATCTACGGGAAGCCGTAAAAAGCTTAGATTGGATTTGAGCCTTCATTTGTGAATTTTTGTGTCTTTTGGTTTTATTATTGTGTTTTGTTATTTCTTATTTTTGTTTCAGTGTGTTTCAGGTTTTGTCAGTGTTCGTTATTTCAGGTGATATCTTCTATGCTCTATCTTTCTACCTTACAACAAATGCTTGGCACTTTCATAGCCCATAATGTATGGTATAACCGACACCTGAGCTATGAAAGGAACTTGATTTGCTGTTAACATAAGTTATAATCATGAATGCTTGACGAGATTTACAAGTATTAGCATTAATTGAATAAGATGCCTAATGTAATCATGTTAACAATATATAATCTGATTGGAACCTCCTTTGTGTGTGGTTTCCAATTCAATAATAAGAGTTTATACTATACTTGTTTGATATACCATTAGTGGAACCTCTAACTTTGACATTTGTTATTATTATTGTTTAATCCTTACATTAATTTTCCATCTCCAAGTTCTCATTATCATCTTCTCTTCTTCTTCTCTTTCTTTATTATTATTATTATTATTATTACTACTACTACTACTACTACTACTACTACTACTACTATTATTATTGTTATTATTATTATTATTATTATTATTATTACTATTACTATTACTATTACTATTACTATTATTATTATTATTATTATTATTATTATTAGTACTAATACTACTACTACTACTACTAGTATTATTATTATTATTATTATTATAGTTATTGTTGTTATTGCTATTATTGTTGTTTATAATTTGTACAATTAACCTCCCTGTGGTTCGACCCCAGTCTTGCCGGGTTATTTATTACTTCGACACTCCTGCACTTGGGAGAAGACATCAATCTTTTAGTCGTGTCAGTAATCATAACAATCTATAATCTGATTGGAACCTCCTTTATATGTGGTTTCCAATTGAATAATAAGAGTTTATACTATACTTGTTTGACATACCATTAGTGGATCCTCTAACCTTGACATTTATTATTATCATTGTTTAATTGTTACGTTAATATTCCATCTCAAAGTTCTCATCTTGTTCTTCTTTTTCTCCTTCTTTTTCTTTATTATTGTTATTATTATTTTTACTATTATTATTAGTATTACTACTATTATTATTATTGTTATTGTTATTATTGTTATTATTTTTATTGTTATTACTATTATTATTGTTGTTGTTGTTATTATTGTTGTTGTTGTATTATTGTATTTATAATTTGTACAATTAACCTCCCTATGGTTCGACCCCGGTCTTGCCGGGTTATTTATTACTTCGACACTCCTGCACTTGGGAGAAGACATCAATCTTTTAGTCGTGTCACTTATCTCCATTTCTTTTTACAATCTTTTGCTCATAAGTTTGCAAAGAACTCATAAGCTCATCCACTATTAACTTGTCTACTTCTTTGGACTCTTCAATAGCAACAATAACAAAATTAAATTTTGGATCTAGGGATCTCAAAATTTTCTCAATAATCCGAGCATATATGAGGGCTTCTCCATTTCTTCTCATCTGATTGACTATCACCATAATTCTTGTGTGATAATCAGAAATAGATTCTGAGGACTTCATTTGTAATACTTCAAATTCACCTCACAAAGATTGGAGACAAATCTTCTTGATTCTCTTAATACCTTTGTATTTTTATTGGAGAGCCTCCTATATCTCTTTTGATATTTCTGCGGAAGCAAGAATCTCGAATATGGCTTCATCAAGATCTTGACAGATGATGGTCTTTGCTTTGTTGTCTTTCTTTCTATTGGCTTTGAGAACTTGTTTTTGTGCCATTTATAGAGCATCTTCTACTTCTTTGGACTCTGGTTCATCATAACCATATTGCACAATCTCTATACACTCTTGTGAACCAAGAAATGCCTTTAATCTGATGCATCAACTATCATAGTTGTCTTTATTAGCTTTGGGATAAGTGTTTGTGCATTTTATGTAGTCATTTTTCTCTTTGAATTACTATATCACCTTCTATGAGTTGAATTTGGAAAAACTGACACCATAGATGGATCCAGAATGCTCAAAATATGGTGCACATGTGGCTCAATCTTCATATACCTCTGGGCGTATGGGCTATAGTGTTGGAATTTCAGGCGGCGCGTGTGGGCTACTACAGTCTCTGATGAAGCTGATTTTTGCACTAGTGAGTTCGTATAGATGATCCCTACACTGTGAAATGATCAGAACTTATTTTTGACAACTTTGAAAAATCGAATATATCCTAAAACCTCTTCTGTTTTCAGACAAACATGACTCTGATACCAATTGTAGGTGGGAGAAACCACTGGTTGTGGTTTTGAAATACTCAGAGGGGATAAAACACACTATTTTATTTAAACAACAATAAGCTTACAACATAAAGAAAAGCTTTTAATGAGCTTACAACATAAACAAAAGCTTTTAATGTGTCACAACCTGAATCCCGGATCCATGACCGGCACATAGGTAAGGTTCCCCTCCAAGGTTTCATACCTATGCGAACCCAAACTTACACACAAACTTATCCTAACTCAATCAAAGTTCAACACAGAATTAATAACAAAATCAACTTCATAATATAATTGAATTGTCTTAATACAAGAGTTTTGGAGCACTGACTAGACATAAAGAAAAGTACAAATTACAATCAAAAGAGCAGGTTCTGAAGATCCAACAAAAGTGACCTGCTATCAAGCTATAAGCCTGAAAATGATAAATAATGAGTGTGAGTTCAACAACTCAGTGAGTAGATAACGTTCAATATACACACACGAGATAATACAACAATGAGAAATATATATACAAGTATGGCTTTATGTTCTTATAAAAAGGTTTCTCAAATAGGCCATAACAAGAATATCATATGGTAAAATTCGTCAGAAAATCAAAATGCAATGAGCATGAGGCTCCGTACTGTGGGATGATCAGTCCACACAGGTTGGTGACTCCCCCGACCAACTAGGGTTCAGATACGATGTGCACAAAGACTAACACTACCCTGTTAGCATGGGTATTCTGACTGACATACCATAGGG
>NW_011502268.1:13272-23038 GCF_000495115.2 Populus euphratica
TTCTCTTCTTCTTCTTTCTCCCTTCTCTCTCCTGCCGATTCTCTCTCAAATTTCAGATCTCTTCTTTTGTTTTTTTTTTTTACTTTCTATTTATATTTATCAAGTTTTGTTGAATTACTAAACTACCCCTTATTCATTTATACCTACACTTTAAGCCACCAAGGGCTTTATTGTATTTTCCTACTCATTTATTCAAAACATCACATAATGCATACCCTCTCTTTCTGTCTTTCTCTCTAGTGTTTCTCTCTAATCTCTCCACACATAATAACATAAACTTAGTTGTCTATTTATACACAAATTAAAAATAAGAAAAAATCAAACTTCAAGTGTGAAGGTGACTAGTGGCATATAGCTGGTGGCTGGTGATAGGAGGTTGGGCGGTGATAGTTGGTGGCTGCAATGGTGTTTGGTGGTTGCCTTCCTTGACCTTTTAGATTAAGTTTACCACATGGCTGCAATGGTGTTTGGTGGTTGCCTTTCTTGACCTTTTAGATTAAGTTTACCATAATAAAAACGTCATACCATGCTATCAATAAAATTGCATCGTGGGTCTGGAGGCAATGTGGACTAGAAAATGTCATAGCCACCGCTAATGGTTTTATGATTTCATGGTTAAACACTGAAGAGAATATGCATTTGATTCTGGAAAGAGGGCCATGGATCTTTGGAGGCTAGAACATCATCCTACAACAATGGCATCCAAGGTTCTAGTTTGGCAAGAATAAAATTTCCACACTTCCTGTTTGGATCCATTTACATGGCTTGCCTTTTCCTCTATGGTCCAAAAAGGGTTTAAGCTTGGTTGTAAGTATGGTTGGTAGGCCTTTGTCATGTGATGAAGAAACACATAATTGCACCCTGTTGGAGTATGCAAGGGTATGTGTTAAGATTGATGCTACACTTCCCTTTGTTCAGGAATTTGACATAGATAATCCCCTATCCGTTGATCTTATCACAGTGACAATGGATTATGAATGGAAGCCCTCTCATTATGACAAATATAAGGTATTTGGCCACTCTTCTCTCCAATCCCTACAGAAATCAAGCACCAAGCACAGATAGCTAAACAGGACAAAGGCAAAGGAATAACAGATGTTCCAGTTAAGCCAACTCCCACTCCGGGTGATCTAGCTCAGACAGCAACCACACCAGCCTTAACATTCCAACCGATCCATCCTCAAATATTGCTTCTCCTATCACCACATTTTGTCCCTAGCTGTCAAAGGACCCTCAACTTCACATATGATAACCTTAAACACCATCCCTAGCACATCTAATGCTGCCTAACCTGATCAACACGATCCCCTAGCAGCAAAGGGCTATACTTCTTGTCAAGAGTCAGATAATGCTTTTTCTCACCATGTTCATCCACGTCCCAATATCATGGAAACTGCACCATGTCAGGAGAGCAAAATGGATTCTTTAGGAACTCATAGTGAACCTTCACATGTAGCTACTGAAGCCACCGTTGAGACCTTTTCCACTTTCATTGCTGCCCATGATGCATCCCCAACTTCTTCTCCAAAAATAGTCCAGAAAAAGAAAGGGGGAAGGAAGCGAAAGAAGGTTAGGGGCCTCTAATCTTATTGTTGTTTTCTTACCTTATTTGAATAAATGTTTAATATAGGTAGTTGGAACACATGGGGCCTTAATAGCCTTTAAAAACATAAAACTGTCCACGACTGGACACAAAAGAATAATCTTGACATCTTTGGTTTACTAGAAACAAAAAATTTATGATGTATATAAATAATAAAGTATTCTCTAAATAATTACAAGAGGTATACCGCAAGAGAAATTAGCTTGAATGACATAGCATAAATAAAAGTAGGAATTGTTTACTGCTTCGGCTAACAGTAAAGAAAAAACAAAGTGGTGAAAAGAAGAAAATTATACATGGCTGCTGCGTGAACAGTGGCCATGTAATTAATTTTCTCCCAAGTGTAAAAACCATGCATAGTCTTCTTGTGAACAATGGGTATGTAATTAATTTTCTCCCAATGATCATTCCATAGTAGGCATTCTTTCCAGCATCGTCTAGTGGTTTCTTTCATTTATCTTGATCCCAGATATCATTCCATAACAAAGCATCCTTTCCATCATCCTCTAGTGTGTTCCTTCTTCAATCCTGCCATGTTAGTGCAAGAGGTTGCACATTTAGGATGCCCCATATGTTGCAGATAGTGGTAGGGATTTTGACACTAAACTCCATAGTTGTTACTTATGACCTAACCTGGTGAAAAACTTCCTCATCTATGTTGTGACAGATTGGTATTGGTTGTTGAAGACTCGCCTGTTGCGTTCATGCCAAAGTAGGTATACTATGGCTGATAACAAGAGACGAGCTATTAGATGCTGAATATCATTCTTCTTGCAATATTTTGTTGAACCCCATTGGAGAAGATGCGGTCAAGTACAGCACAACCAATATATGTTGGCTTTTGCATTAATAGTTTGCCAAACAATTTGAGAGGTTGGACAGTTAAAAAATAAATATCCATGTGTCTCTATGTGGAGTCCACGTAAGATGTATATTGCGTTCCTTATTATCCCAGCTAAGTGTAGATGACCCATAGTGCGCAACTGACCGAGACCGGCCAGCTAGCTATAGGATGAAAGATTGTCGTGGAATGTGGCCTTTGAACAATAACAACTTATGCATGTTGTTAAGTGACCTTTTGTCATGAAGAAGATCTCATGCTAAGGTGATATTAAAGTTCCCTGATGGATGGCCTGTCCAAACCCACTGGTCTTCATAATAGTGCTTTGGATGGAAGAGGATGGAATGCCAGCTTGTATGCAGTGTCGTTATATCCATGGGGAAGTCCTAATGCCCTCCATTCATAATGTTCGAGACTCGAGCATTCCATGGCAACCCTGTGGTAGTGGGGGTTCACATTGAGTAAGTGTCTATGAGTCTCTTCCCCGCGTGTAGCCAGTAATCAGACCACAAAGATGTTGAGCCATTGCCTATATTTACAATGAACCATCCTATGCACCATTCTCGACTCTGCAAAATCTTCCTCCAAGACTAGGAAGGGTTGGATGGTATATTGATTTGCTAGAATGATCTTCCACGAAAGAGAACTGTATGGATCCATGATGTCCATATGGAGTCTTTATTTGTGAGAACGTGACAAATATGCTTTAGTGTTGCAGCTTGGTTCCAGATTTTAAGCCGTTTGACGCCTAATCCTCCTTCTTGCAGCGGGTGACATGACTAAAAGATTGATGTCTTCTCTCAAGTGCAGGAGTGTCAAAGTAATAAATAACTCGGCAAGACCGGGGTCGAACCACAGGGAGGTTAATTGTATAAATTATAAATAACAATAATACAACAACAATAACAATAATAACAAGAACAATAATAATAGCAATAATAATAATAACAATAAAGAAAAAGAAGGAGAAAAGGAAGAAGTTGATGAGAACTTTGACATGAAATATTAATGTAAAGATTAAACAATGATAATAACAAATGTCAAGGTTAGAGGTTCCACTAATGGTATGTCAAACAAGTACAGTATAAACTCTTATTACTCAATTGGAAACCACACAGAAAGGAGGTTCCAATCTTATTATAGATTGTTAACATGATTACATTAGTCATCTGATTCGATTAATGCTAATACTTGTAAATCTCATCAAGCATTCATGATTATAACTTCTGTTAACAACAAATCAAGTTCCTTTCATAGCTCATGTGTCGGTTATACCATACAGTATGGGCTATGAAAGTGCCAAGGATTTGTTGTACCAAGTGTTATACAACATAAATCAAGATTAGTTATTTAACAAGCAAAGTATTAAAGAGTGAACAAGATAACAAATACAAAACATGTTAGTATCAAACATTAAAGTCCATATTAAGTTTACACTATACTTATTCTTACACCATTAGTGTAACCTTTTCACCTTGATATAATAAACTTAGCTAAACATAATAAAAGAAAGAAAAATAAATAAAGAAAATAAGAACATAAATAAGATAAGAGTTAACTAAGTAAAGGAAAGGAAATGAAAGGCACAAATTTGATATTAATGAAAGCAAAGCATAAACATTACAAAAAATACAAAGAGAGAAAGCAAGAGCATGATTTTGATCTGGAAACCAAGATGCCTAAATGCATGGAAAATGCCTCCTTTTATAGGTCAAATTTGGAAACTATTGATTTGATGACTAATTGATGAGTGGGTGACCAACTCTTGACTTGGTGACAATCTTTATCTTTTTTTTTTTCTGCCCAAAACATCATTGATAACGTTAAAATTAGAGCCACTTGAAACATAAAAGTTGTAGGAAATTATCTCAGCTTTCTTGTGTAAAAACTTCAAGTCATTTGGACTTCTAGAACTCTAGATATGGGCTAAACACTGAACAGTGTCGGGCTGGAAGACAGATTCAGACTTCTTTGTTATTGCTACAATTTGGACTTGAAAATGGTCTTTTTAGATCTTAGGCTCCATATAAAAGTTGTAGGCCTATGTCTTACCTTTCCATCCATATAAAATAAACTAAATCTGAGATCTACAGTTCTAGATATGACTCAATTACGTAACAGTGTTCCAGTTTGGATTGCACCGACATCTCTTTTCTAAGTTTAGCCATCTCTTTGTCCTTTCAATTTCAGTTCTTAAATTCATCAATCAATCATTTCATTTATGTGATAGGCCTGCATTTAAAATGAACATTTACCACAAATTAAAGGTATCTTATATTATTAGATATATTATTATAAAACATGCTTTAGTTAAGGAGTTATTGATACTTCAAGTGCAAAATGATGACATAAAACCTTGATAAAAAATACACTTTTAAGAACTAATCACACACCCCAACTAGTTTATTACTAGTCTTTAGTAATCAAAGCGTTAAAATAGAAAAACAATTTGCAAATTTCACAAAGTAAGGTATTCATCATTCAACTTCCATTAATCTATCTAGATAAACAAACTCTCATTAAATTTATATGTCTGCTCAATACCTCTTAACAAGATATTAATAAACCTTTCTTTTGTGCTCAATATATCAACATAATTATGGGGCTTTTCTTAGAAGAAAACAAAAAAAATTTGTTCTAATGTTTAAGGTTAACTTCCGTGGGTTGGGATTATTATTTTTTTTCTTTTTTTTAAAAAAAAAATACATATAACTTAAAACATCATGCATCTTTAACCCATGTAACGAGCTTTCAGCTAATAACTTCCTGACTAGTTGGTCTTAGGGCATTAGGTGTTGAGACACCCCTACAAGCTTAATAACTCGGGTCGCAGATACTTATACGTAGATAGTGCAATGTTTGATTCCCTTAAGCTTTTCTCCTCAACCCATGTAACAAGCGTTGGGTCAATAGCTCCCAAGTCAGTTGACTTTAGGGTATTAGGTGTTAAAACACTCCTTCGGGCTTAATTGCTTAGGTTAGGGAGGCTACGAAACCAAATTTATCTACATTTTTATTATCATTACTTTTTTTTTGTTTTTTTTTATGTTTTTCTTTTTTAATTATATATTATCCCTTTTCCTTTAGTTGTTACCTTTAACAAAAGAACATAAATAATGTAATAATCCAATATGCAACCCACAATCATATGTTAAAGTGTGTGTGTGTAAATTAAGGTTTAAGAATATATGTTAAATGAGTATATGAGCAGAATTAAGTGATAGTAATGCGAGAGTTTGTAAACCTGAATATTTCAAGAAGAATTATGATAGATCTTATTAAGAATAGTTACTAAGATGCGTCTCAAGAGTCATAAAAAGATCTCCTTTACTCTGCCATCATAGTAACAACAATTTTGCATATGCTTTATGAAATAGAAAACAATGTTAGTTTTTTTTTTGTTTTTTTAGCTACTACCCTTTCGCCCCAACCAAAACGAGACATTGTCCTCAATGTTCTAAGATAGAAAGATAGAGTATAAAAGATATCACTTGAAATAACAAACACTGACAAACCTAAAACACATTTAAATAAAAATAAGAAATAACAAAACACAATAATAAAACAAAAGGACAAAAAAAATTCACAAATGAAGACTCAAATCCAATTTAAGCTTTTTACAGCTTTCCTTAGATGACCAATTTATGCGACCCATAGAGGGATCAATTACAGGAATGAAAGATTATAGTTGGTCAATCAATTATTCAATAATAACAGCAGATATTATGATTTTTCATGCAAAAGATGTTAGAAATTCTTGTTCCATAACATGATCAAGAAAAAACAACAACTTATTATAATAACCATTAACATTTAACAGACCTATGGGTTTATGGTGCATGTGCAGTGATTGTGCATCAAAAGTGTCATTAAGTCTCTTATTTTACATATGTATTTATTATTTTTATTTGGTTGTTTTTATAATAATTGATGTGTTTTTTAGTAATGAAGTTTGTTTTAATGTTTCGATAGGTTTTTGGAGCTTAAATGAATTAATTCAGAAAATTCAACGTCGGAATTCAGAACAAAGAATTGAAGAGACATTTAGTTGAAGATTGAAGCAAATCTTGGTTCAAATAAGTGCTCCAAATTTGTCCCAAAAATCAATTCTATTCCAATTCTAGAAAAGAATATCATATGATTTATTTCAAGCCCAAACTTGCCTTATGTTGTGTGCAAACTTCAACCATTAAACACTCAAGGTTTCAATGTCAATCTTAGCCCAAATAATAAGTATATTTGTATACTTATTTGATGCTCAAATTCAGCCCAAAATCAGCCCCAAAATCAGCCCTAAATCAACCCCAAATCAACCCAAACACAATCCATGATCTTACATGTCCACACAACAAATAACAATTGATTTATTTTGGGTAATCCATTGATCCAAGAAGGCAAGCACATGGATGGAAAGCTGGAGGGGATATTTTAACATTATTTTGGGTCAAAAAGAAGAAGGAGACACCTCATAAATGAGGAAGAAAAATGTGCACCAAAGTAGTTGTAAAGCTGTCTTGATTTGATTTTTCAGAACACCTTTCGGTGTTTTGCCCATACCTTTTGACTCAGGTGTCCAAATGAGCTGTTCTTTAATGATCTGGAAAGGTGACAGAATTGCCTATAAATATGTCTCTAATAGACTTCTCGAAAAAAAGCTTCTAAGAGGGTCGAATTGCTGTCCAAAGTTAGAGTCAGATTTGTGTCCGAATTTTTTCTGAAATTGTATTGTGTTCTTCTTTATAAATTTCGGTTCTTTAGTTTGTAAAACTTATTATTTCAGTTGGATTCAAGTTCTTTCATGTTTATTGAAGTGTTCTTATATATAATCATGGTTGGCTAAACTCTTTCTTGGATCCAAATCAAGGATAATGGTGATTGAGGTGAGTTCTTTAGGATATGAATGAATCTTAATGTTTATCTTCTTATTTTCTTCATGAATGATTTATTATTGTAAAGAAATTTTAGAAATCATTTAGGTAATGTTATAATCTTGAATTTTTATGCACAAACTTTAGTTTTGGTATAGAGATTGCTTGATTCAATGTCTTACTTAATATGAAAGTACTTGTTCATTCTTAAGCAATAATCAATCTTCATCTTTCTAATCTTCATTGTAATATCTTCCTATCTAATATCACCATCGTTGATATTAGGTTGAGTTATCTTATATATGTTGAAGAAATCACCAATACATCACCATTAAAATTGATTTGGACCAAGACTTACTTTTTCTTGTCATTTAAAATCTATTTACATTTTTTTTTATCTTTAAAAGTAAATCCATCAATTATTTTCAACCAAGTTATTGTTAATTTAATTTCTCTTGAGTTTTTTTTGTTACTTAGCTTAATTTCCAGATCTAGCTCTCTGTGGATATGACCTCGATCTTACCGAGTTAATTGCTACATCGCATACTCGTGCACTTGCGAGTTAAAACAAGTCGATCATAAAAAGCGGTCAAGCAACCTCCAAGCCAAGTTTGCATCTTTTGCTAGAAAAGTCGAGGTACTAGAATTGAAAAAGAGTGGTGAATTAAAATCTGTTGAAAATATCATATGTTAAATATATGAAACAAATAAAGACTCAAGCAATGATTGTCTGATTGTGCATCAAAAGTATCATTAAGTCTTTTTATTTTACATATGTATTTATTGTTTTTATTTGGGTTTTTATAATAATTGATGTGCTTTTTAGTAATGAAGTTTCTTTTAATATTTTGCGAGATTTTTGGAGCTTAAATGGATTATGTCAGAAAATTTATTGTTGGAATTCAAAACAAAGAATTGAAGAGAAATTTAGTTGAAGTTTGAAACAAATCTTGGTTCAAATAAGTGCTCCAAATTTTCTCTAAAAAATCAATTATATTTCAATCCTAGAAAATATTATTATATGATCTATTTCAAGCCCAAACTTGCCTTATATTATGTGCAAACTTCAACCATCAAACACTAAAGGTTTCAATGTCAATCTTAGCCCAAATAAAAGATACATTTGTATCCTTATATGATGCTTAAATTCAACTCCAAATTAGCCTTTAAATCAGCCCAAGCACAATCCATGATCTTACATGTCCACATAACATATAACAATTGATTTATTTTGGGTAATCCATTGATCCAAGAAGGCAAGCACATGGATGGAAAGCTGGAGGGGACATTTTTATATTATTTTAGGTTAAAAAAAAGACAGCTCATAAATAAGGAAGAAAAAAATGCACCAAAGTGGTTGCAAGGCTGGCCTAATTTGATTTTTCAAAACATCTTTCGGTATTTTGCCCATAACTTTTGAATCAGGTGTCCAAATGAGCTGTTCTTTAATGATCTGGAAAGGTGACAAAATTTTCTATAAATATATATGACTAGACATCTCAAAAAAGGCTTTTAGGAGGGTCTAATTTGCTGTCCAAAGTTAGCATCATATTTGTGTTTAAATTTTTAGTGAAATTTTGTTGTGTTCTTCTTTATAGATTTTAGTTCTTTAGTTTGTAAAACTTATTATTTCAGTTTGATTTAAGTTATTTCATATTTATTAAAGCGTTCTTATATATAATCATGGTTGGCTAATTTCTTTCTTGGATCCAAATCAAGGATGATGGTGGTTGAGGTGAGTTCTTTAAGATATGAATGAATCTTAATGTTTATCTTCTCATTTTCTTCATGAATGTTTTATTATTGCAAGGAAATTTTATAAATCGTATATGTAATTTTATAATCTTGAATTTTTATGCAAAAACTTTAGTTTTGGTATAAAGATTGCTTTATGAAAGTTGATGTAACCATATTATTCGATAGTTTCACCCACTTTTACCTAATGTTTTGTCCATGTTTTATATGTAAAATGCCTTGATATTCTTTTTTTATGTTTTGAAGGCACTTTTGGATGAAAAATGTAAAAAGGTGTAAATTGGAGATAATTGGCAGATTTGATGTTCAATTGATGTTTTGTGCAAAGCGTGAGTTCTAGAGATCAAAATGAAGTGATTCCAGTGGCTCTAAAAAGCTAACATCCATACCTTTCTGGAAATGTAATGCAAGAAAAATACGAAGAGGAAGATCATGGAAATCACATCCTTCAAAGTCAAATCTCGTATTCTGCCACTATTGACCTTTGTCCATTAAAAATTCCATATCTGGAGCTATAGAAGTCCAATTGATGCAAACTTAAAGGTCTAGAAACGCTCCAATTTTCAGCCAAAAATGATGTCAGATGAGGGCGATATGATTTTTCAAAGATGACAACTAAATTCTGCCAGCAATTAGGTTTCGTGAAGAAATGAGTCCAAATTATGTTATGAAGCTTCTAAACTATCATCCAAGTTATAA
>NW_011502282.1:0-20590 GCF_000495115.2 Populus euphratica
CTTAGCTGCTAGTTTAAATCTTGAAGTTAAACAACTTAATATGAAAACTATCTTTCTTCATAATGATTTAGATGAGGAAATCTACATGGAACAACCTAAAGGGTTTGAAGTTGAAAAAGAGCCTATATGGGTTAAAACAAGCTCTAAGATAGTGGTACAAAAAGTTTGATTCTTTTATGGTGGATCATGGTTATGAAAAGACCACTTCTGATCATTGTGTATTTATAAAAAGGTTTTCAGATGGAAACTTTATTATTCTCTAGTTGTATGTAGATGATATGTTGATTGTTGACCATGATGCTAAGAAGATTCGGATTTTGAAGGAAGAGTTAAGTAAGTCTTTTGCAATAAAAGACTTAGGATTGATAAAACATATTCTTGGCATAAAGATCACACATGATAAGAAGAAGGAGAAATTATGGCTATTTCAAGAGAGATGTTTGAAAGGTACGTGAGAGATTCAACATGAACAACTATGAACCTGTTTGTTCCCCACTTACAAGCCACTTTAAACTAAGTACTAGGTAGTGTCCTTTATGTGATGAAGAAATAGATGAAATGAAAAATGTTCCTTATGTATCCGCAGTTGGAAGCTTGATGTATGTCACAGTTTGTACAAGGCTGGATATAGCTCATACAGTTAGTATGGTTAGTCGGTTCCTCTTTAATCCTAATAAAGAACATTCATTAGCAGTGAAATGGATACTCAAATATCTCAAAGGTACTTCTAGTTTTAGCTTATGTTTTCGTAATAATAAACCTGTGTTGAATGGATACACAGATGCAGATATGGCTGGTGATGTTGTTACTAGAAAGTCCACATCAGGATACTTGATGAAGTTAACAGGGGGAGCAACCAAGGTTGCAAAAATATGTTGCATTATCCACTACAGAGACTGAATATATTGCTCTTAGTGAAAAGGGCAAAGAGTTGTTATGGATAAAAAGTTTTTACATGAACTTGGCTTAGTTCAAAAGAACTTTATGTTGTACTATAACAATCAAAGTGTAATCAAAGCATATTGAGGTTAAATATCAATGGATTTGAGATGTTATGGAGATAAAGTCATTTGTTATTGAGAAAATCCATACCGATAACAATATGTTAGACATGATAACCAAACCTCTACCAAGAGAGAAGTTTGAATTTTACAGAAGGGAAGCCGGCTTGGTAGAGACTCCCAAATTAAAGCTTACATATTGATTGTCGTATGGAAAATTCCTCACATAATGCGTAAGGGGGAGATTTGTTGTATGTGATCCTACACCATGTGATGGTGGGACCACCACATTTAATTAATAAGAGGCAGTTGGCTACCTCCTTAATTTAAATATGTCTACTACTATTGATGGTAGTAGCATTATTGAATAAAAAAGAGCAAGAAAATCGGGAGAAAAAAAATAAGTTGAGGCAGCTGAATTGTTTGTCTTCATTCTTTATTTTGTAGCTCGTTAACCATTGGATAGGGTTGAGATTTGAACAACAGCTTCTAGACATGTTATTCTTGATTTAAAACAGTTAGTTTGAAGATCGATTGTGTGGAAGCTGGTTATTTTGACAGCAAACGGGCTATCAGTATTGTGAGTTTTTTCTCAAATATTTCTTTATTTAATCTTCTTGTATTCCAAGAATAGATTATTCTTGATGATATGTATGTTGTATCCCTTCATGAAATCTGAGGAAGAACAATTGTGAACTTATTATTTTGATAGTGGAAGTTTTAGGTGGACTACGTTCCCGTGGTTTTTCCCGTATTGGGTTTTCCACTTAAAAATCATGGTGTTGATTTATGTGATTGTTACATTATATTTGTTGATTGCTTGATTTTGATTTTGATTAGACAAAGGGTGATTTGTCTCTTGAAAGACTATGTCTTACCTTTCCATCCATATAAATTTGACCTAAATCTGAGATCTGTAGCTCCAGATATGACCCAATTACCGAATAGTGTTCCGGTTTGGAAAAGCATGTGTATGTACAGGTAGTTGTGATTGTGGCTCACATCTTCCCTTGGTTTTACGTTCAAGAACGGCTTAAACACCCTCTATGGGTCGGGGATAGGCTTCCCATCCAGTTTTCTTAAAAACTGGCAAACAGGGTCTTTTTTAGTCAGATTCCCAAGACTATGTCGATCATGTTCTTTATGAAATAGTGGCCATAAATCATGAATTACACGATGCACATCTCCACTAGGATGCGTCTCAAGAGTCAATAGAAGATTATCTAAAGACTCCTTACTCAGGCCATCCTTAATGAATTGTATTTTATCTTCACGGTTTATAGATACCATTCCTAAAGAACGACATTGTGTATTACAAGTCCATCTAGCACATCGATGACAGACATCCAGTCGTTTTGCACGACGCTTCTTTGCAAAAGTGCTTTTACCTGTTCCAGGTATGTGTGAAATGAAGTTAGAGGACTCACCTGATAATCGGACCTTTGGTTCAATCAACCAGCAAATATCTTCAGGAATTCCATGATTCATTAACAATCTCAATCTTGCACATCTAGCACGGTAAATTTTTGTAATCGCATTCTGAGGCAGAGCGGGAAAATACTTTTTCAATTTTTCAAGTTTAATGTCCATTTTCAAATGAGAATTAGAAGAGAGATTCAAAGAATTGCACAAATATATACACAAATATCAGTTATTGTGGGAAACTGAAAGAACTGACTTAAGTCACGGAGTACCGTTGTCCGCCATTTGACCGGGGTGAGAGAAACTAGCAAAAATCACTCAAAAAGAAACACAAAAAAGAAAATGTGAGAAAAACAAAATAATCAACCTTTATCTACAAGATCATTCAAACCAGCTAATTCATTTTCACTAGGAAAATTATCAAAGTAAGCTTTCAAACGATGTCCATTTTCCTTAAAATCATTGTCATTTATTGAATTCTCAATATCACAGGCCCCATAAGGATTGGTCCATCTTAATCTTAGCTCTTTAGGGAATGCATAGAGTTGAGAATCATAAAACAAAACTTTTTGACCAATGTCAATTTTTTGACAATTTTCACAAGTTTTGCAGAATGCATGTGTGTCCTTGAACATGGTGGGCCAATAAACTCCATTTTGAAAGATTTTTGCAGCAGTCTTTTTTGACGAGAAATAACTTCCACATGCTTCAAAATGACAAAGTTTAATGACACTACTTACCTCATTGTCGGGAATGAATCTTTGAAATATTTGATCAGGACAATATTTGAATAAGTTAGGGTCATCACAATAAAAGCTCTTCACTTCGTTCAAAAACTTTTCTTTGTCTTGGGTACTCCAATCAGCTGGCAAATCTCCTAAAGTAAGAAAATTGATATTTTTATCATACCAAGGCATTGGACTAAGAGAAAGTAAGGATTCGTTAGGAAAGTAATCATCGATTGGTGTGATGTCAAATGTCGAATCTGTTGTCACTGTTGACAAAAGATTCGCATCAACATTTTCGGTGCTTGTTTCATTCGTGATTTCTTCCTTAGAATAAACCATTTGCAAATCTTCAGTTTCATCCAATTCATTTTTACTTAAAGTAGATTCAAGTTGATCATAAACTAATTCATCAATATGATCTACTTCTTGTAAATCATTATCATCTCCAGGTTGCTTGCAGCATCTCCGGGTTGCTTGCAAATGTTGAAAATATTCATCTCCAATGTCATGTTTCCAAATGATAGCTTCATCAATCCATTCCTACAATTAATCAATGCGTTAGAGGTTGCAAGAAACGGACGTCCTAAAATAACAGGAAATGAATTACATGCTTCAACAGGTTCTGTGTCCAAGACAATAAAATCCACAGGATAAATGAATTTATCGACTTGTACTAACACATCTTCAATTATTCCTCTAGGCACTTTTACAGATCTATCGGCAAGTAAAAGAGATATAGAAGTTGGTTTTAACTCACCTAGATTGAGACTCTGAAAAAATGAATATGGAAGTAAATTCACACTAGCTCCAAGATCAAGTAAGGCTCTTTCAATTTTATGCTCTCCAATAAAGCAGGAAATTGTAGGACAACCAGGGTCTTTATATTTCAAAGCATTATTGTTTTGAAGAATAGCACTTACTTGTTCGGCTAGAAAGGCTTTCTTTTTCACATTCAGTTTCCTCTTCACAGTGCATAGATCTTTCAAAAATTTAGCATAGGAAGGAACCTGTTTAATAGCATCCAACAATGGTATATTGATCCTTACCTGTTTGAAAATTTCAAAAATTTCAGAGTTATGATTAACTTTCCTTTGTTTGGTCATGGCTTGAGGAAATGGAAGTGCTGGCGGTGAATCAGTCGTTTCTTTGCAATTTTCAGATTCATCCCCTTCCTTACCCTCAGAGATTGACTCATCATCTTTCTCATAAGGGTCAAGAGAGGGTTTTTCAATAACCTTACCGCTGCGCAGAGTAGTAACTGATTTGACTTGATCCATGTGTTGGCTTCCGGAACTACTTGCATTTGCATTGTATTGCCCTTTGGGATTTTGTTGTGTTTGAGATGGAAACTTACCTTTCTCTTGGAAACTGAGAGCAGATGTTAATTTAGCAAGAGTATCTTTAAAATCTGTCATGTTTTGAGCAAGTTGAGTATTGATTGTCTCTTGCTTTTCAATGAATGCATGCAATGTTTCCTCAAGATTTCTTCTAAGAGGTGGAGCATAAGGAGGTGCATATCCATGAGAATTTTGGAAATTATGGTGTGCTTGAAACGGTGGTTGTGAAGTTTGTGCATTGTTGTTCTCACTCTTCCAACTAAAATTTGGGTGATTTCTCCAACCAGGGTTGTACGTTTGCAAATATGGGTTATGATTGGGCCTTTCGAAACTGTTTAAGGCATGGGCTTGTTCATGGAGACATTCCTTAAAAGAAGGCAAGGTTGAACAGTTACTGGTTGAGTGTTCATTTGTTTCACATATTTGACATGCAATGTTTTCAATAGATTTAAATTGACCACTCTTTTTCAATTCTAGTGCCTCGACTTTTCTAGCTAAAGATGCAAACTTAGCTTGAAGGTCATGATCTTCCCTAAGGTTATACATACCTCCACTAGATGTATGAGGTTGAGTTTTACTCGATGCCTCATATGTACCCGCAGTGTCCCAATTTTGAGCATTTTCAGCTAACAAGTCTAAGTACTTCATTGCTTCATCAGGGTCTTTATCTTCAAAAGTTCCATTGCACATCAATTCAACCATTTGCCTATCTTTAGGTGTTAACCCTTCATAGAAATGTGAAACCAATCTCCATGTTTCAAAACCATGATGAGGGCAAGTACTAAGCAAGTCTCGATACCTATCCCAACATTGGTAAAATGTTTCTCCTGGTTTTTTGAGTGAAAGTGGTGATTTGTCTCTTGAAAGAGTTTGTTCTATGAGATGGGAAAAACTTCTTTAAAAATTGTTGTTGCATTTCATCCCAAGCACGAATGGATCCTGGTCTTAAATTTTGTAGCCATGTTTTAGCTTTATCTTTTAATGAAAAAGGAAAAAGCTTTAATGTGATGGTGTTCATGCTACAATTTAAGTTATTATATGTGTTGCAGACCTCCTCAAATTCCCTTAAATGCAAGTATGGATTTTCCAATTCTAAGCCATGAAAAGAAGGTAAAAGTTGAATAATGCCTGGTTTAAAATTAAAATGAGATGCATCGAGAGGAAAAACTATACATGATGGTGCACTTGTTCTTGTGGGATTCATGTGGTCTCTAAGTGTTCTAGCACGGTTATTCTCATTATTTTCATTATGAAGTGATTGATTATCTTCTTCGGCCATATTTTCTGAAAATGATGAGGATATCCTACAAAGTCTGCCACTTGATGTACGTGACCACACTCTCATGCACGTGTAGGAATAAAATAAAAAAGAAGAAGAAAGCAAAAGAAGAAGAAACAATAGAAAAGAAACAAAGTTATATACAAGAAAAGTGAAAAGAGAAAAATAAAATAAATACTATAATTTATACAAGAACTTACCTCCCCGGCAACGGCGCCAAAAACTTGACACGACTAAAAGATTGATGTCTTCTCCCAAGTGCAGGAGTGTCGAAGTAATAAATAACCCGGCAAGACCGGGGTCGAACCACAGGGAGGTTAATTGTACAAATTATAAACAACAATTATAAAACAACAATAACAACAACAACAATAGTAATAATAATAATAATAATAATAATAATAATAATAATAATAATAATAATAAAGAAGAAGAAGAAGATGATGATGATGAGAACTTGGAGATGGAAAAGTAATGTAAGGATTAAACAATAATAATAACAAATGTCAAGGTTAGAGGTTCCACTAATGGTATATCAAACAAGTATAGTATAAACTCTTATTATTGAATTGGAAACCACACACAAAGGAGGTTCCAATCAGATTATATATTGTTAACATGATTACATTAGTCATCTTATTCAATTAATGCTAATACTTGTAAATCTCGTCAAGCATTCATGATTATAACTTATGTTAACAACAAATCAAGTTCCTTTCATAGCTCAGGTGTCGGTTATACCATACATTATGGGCTATGAAAGTGCCAAGCATTTGTTGTACCAAGTGTTATACAACATAAATCAAGATTAGTCATTTAACAAGCAAAGTATTAAAGAGTGAACAAGATAATAAATATAAAACATGTTAGTATCAAACATTAAAGTCCATATTAAGTTTACATTATACTTATTCTTACACCATTAGTGTAACCTTTTCACCTTGACATAATTAACTTAGCTAGACATAATGAAAGAAAGCAAAATAGATAAACAAAATAAGAACATAAAAGTTAACTAAGTAAAGGAAAGGAAATGAAAGGCATAAACTTAATATTAATGAAAGCAAAGCATAAAAAATACAAAGAAAGAAAGGAAGAGCATGATCTTGATCTGGAAACCAAGATGCCTAAATGCATGGCAAATGTCTCCTTTTATAGGCCAAAATTGGGAACTATTGATTTGATGACTAATTGATAAGTGGGTGACCAACTTTTGACTTGGTGACAATCCTTATCTTCTCTTGTCTGCCCAAAACGTCATTGATAACGTCAAAATTGGAGCCAGGTCCAAACATGAAAGTTGTAGGCAATTGTCTCAGCTTTCTTGTGTAAAAAATTCAGCTCATTTGGACTTCTAGAACTCCAGATATGGCCAAAATACCGAACAGTGCTCGGGCTGGAAGACAGATTCGGGCTTCTTTGTTGTTGCTACAATTTGGACTTGATAATGGCCTTTATAGATCTTGGGCTCCATATGAAAGTTGTAGGCCTATGTCTTACCTTTCCATCCATATAAATTGGACCTAAATCTGAGATCTGTAGCTCCAGATATGACCCAATTACCGAACAGTGTTCCGGTTTAGATTGCACCGACATCTCTTTTCTAAGTTTGGCCATCTCTTTATCCTTGTAATTTAAGTTCTTCAAGTCATCAATCAATCCTTTCATTTATGTGATAGACCTGCATTAAAAATAGACATTTACCACAAATTAAAGGTATCTTATATTATTAGATATATTATTATAAAACATGCTTTGGTTAAGGAGTTATTGATACTTCAAGTGCAAAATGATAATATAAAACCATGATAAAAATGCACTTTTAAGTACTAATCACACCCCCCAACCAGCTTATTACTAGTCCCTAGTAATCAAAGCGTTAAAACAATTTGCAAATTTCACAAAGCAAGGTATTCATCATTTAACTTCCATTAATCTATCCAGATAACTTTTAAGTACTAATCATCTCACTAACTGCAAGTTGGAAAAAAGTCTCTACCATTGCAATTTTAAGGATGCACAAATGAGACATGTTTGTCTCAAAATCTTGCATATAACACCTGTAACATACTGTGATATTTTTATAAATAAATTTTTAATTATATTATTAATATAAACTAAGCCTCATGGAAAACTTATTGTAACCTGGGAAAAAAGTTACTATTTTTTTTTACAAGTTAGCATTACTTAGATACCCTTAAAAACAAAAACAAAGTATTTATTTACTTAGGTTTAGGGCTTATTGAACTTTCCATTTTTTAAGAACATTGTAACGATTATATAGCTCTTAAATATTATTTTTAAAACAAAAACCTTTTCTTCAAGGACTTGTTGGCACTTTCATCTTGAATTATTTATAATTTTGATGTAGTGTTAGGAGTAAATTAATATTTTAAATAATATACAAATTAAGATAAAAAAGATGACTAACACATGTATAAGTATACACCAACATGTAAGTCCACTCACCATATTCAAGAGGGGAGTATGGCAATTTATGATGGCTAAAAAAAACCTTATAAGGTGTCTTTTAATTCATTGTGGTGATGATGGTATATTATAGTCTCATGTTTAACACTAGTTATGTTATCTTTTTTTCCCCTTTCTTCCCTCTCTCTACCTCGATTAGTATGATGCACTGAAAAAATCACAATGGCCCTTAATTTCATTTATTTATTTAGATTTAATTCCTCTTATTTTAATTATAATTCTTTTATTTCAATTAATTATTTCAGATTGTAAAATGTTTTCAATTTCTTCATCATTCATATTTGATTCTTATTTTTTAAGCTGTTATTTTTTTAGATGATTTTTTAAGTTTATCTTTTTTAATTTTATCATTTATTTTTTTCATATCAATTTGATCTTCATTCTTTTGATTATTATATTGTTTTACTTGAATAAATATTTTTTTATTTCATCACTAGCACATGAAATTTGTTAGAAATTAATTTTTTTTATTAATCTCAGTATATAAGATTTGGTTGGGTTTACTTTGTTTCTCAAATTATTAAATCAAAGTTGCCTTTTTTTCACTTTATTATATAATCAAGCTTATTAAACTAGTTTTTTGAATGACTCGAGTCTAGATTTTTTTTATAAAAATTTATTATTAAATATTAAATTAATTTAGAATTATTTTTTTTTATCAAACCTAAGTTTAAGATTTCACTGGCTTTGAATTTAAAAGATTAACCCATATTTAAAATATTCATTGAATCTACTTGATTTTTTATATTATTAAATTAGAATTACCTTTTTTTACATATTATTTAATTATTTTATGAAACTCAAATGACTTAATGATCTGATTAAAAAAATGTCAATTTGCAATGTAGTGCCGACCTTTAATCTAATTTTACTTGAGCCATTATTTTTTTTAATTTAATTTTTTTCCTTAATCTTCAATTCTTGATTCATCATGATTTGTATTTCTGATTTATTTTGGTATATATAAGTTTTGTACCACTATCACATTCCCATTCTTTCAATTATGAGTTCTCTAAATTAATTATAGTCGATTCAAGTTAATATATTATATTATTATTTTAATATTTTTTAAAAATAATATATCATTCAATATAACAATATTAATTTAATTTTTTTATCAAACAAGTATTAAATTTTTAACATTATAATATTTTTAAAAACTAAAAAAAATAATCTATTCCACGACGTACAGCGTCTTAAAAAACCTAGTTTTGACTAAATCTTTTAGCCGCTACTATTTATTTTTTTTTAAGAAAAAAAGCTGTCATGCATCACCTCCTTCCAATGTAATAACATCAAAGGAAGATTACATTTTACGTCTCATCTCTCCCACTGCAAAACAAATAAAAAAAACAATCCTCTCATATGTCTCCATCGAAACGGAAACAAAGAAACTTCAATGGCCTCCTCAAAAAAGCAGCACCACATCCAAAAACTAATCCACAAAAAGAAAAAATAAAACTCAAAGACCCCTTCCTTTGCTTCACTTTATTTCCTTGTTTTTCTCTTTTACACAATAGCAACTCCTTTTTTTTTTTCTTAATTTTGATCAAATTAAATTAGTCCCCTCAGAAGGGTATTCCCTTTTGTGTGGCCAGTTGGCATGTCTTGGTGAGAGAGAATAAATGCATGACTGCAGACACCTACAGAAGCTTGCTAGGTCATGGTCAAGGACTGGTCAGTTAACAAGACAGATCTCTCTCTCTTTTTTATTGCAATCCATAAAAAGATCAGTGCTTTTTTTTTTCAAGTATAATTATGTGCTATACCAGAGGTAGTGAGAAAGACATGGACATGCACGTGGTTCTTCTTCAGTTGGCGGCAACTATACATACATCAACACCATATTAGAGAGAGATACTTTTTAAAGCAGAGAGAGGGATTATGAAATTGGCTCGCCTGCTTCCTTTCCAGGAAAGACGCTGTCAGGGTGAGACGACCACTAATTCTTCACCATTTTCATTGCTTCACTTCCCATGCCTCATCAGTTTCATTTTTTTACACAAACCCCACAAAAGCGAAGCCCCCAAGATATTTGTTTTTGGGCCGTAAACTAATGGGGTTGTTTTGCGTGCAAATGAGTTCACCAATTTAAGTGCTTTCTTTAGTTTCAGTGATACCAGAAGTTGAAAAATGCCACCTTTACAGTGTCATGAGTGTGCCTTTGTGTTTCTCAATATGAGAGCTACAAGAATTAGTTCACGTGAAGTGGCAAGGAGACCCAGATCCTGTTTCAGTTGGATCCATCATCAATAATGTCAAAGGGGCAGATCCATTTATGAACATTTATACTGTGAGCATGAGAAGATTGTATCAATTGTGTCTTGCTCATGCTCTTTTGCTCTTATTTTTTTTCTTCCTTGGATTCACTGCTACTACAATTTCACCAGCTACCGAGAAGGAGATCTTACTACAATTCAAGGCTAACATCAGCAAGGACCCTTACAACAGTTTGGCTAATTGGGTTCCAAGTGGCAATCCTTGTGATTACAATGGTGTGTTCTGCAATCCTCTTGGTTTTGTACAGAGAATTGTTTTGTGGAACACAAGCTTATCTGGGGTTTTGTCACCAGCATTATCAGGTTTGAGATCTTTAAGAATCTTGACATTGTTTGGCAACAAATTTACAAGCAATATCCCACAAGAATATGCAGGATTAAGCACATTGTGGAAGATAAATTTGAGTTCTAATGCCTTATCTGGGTCAATACCAGAATTCATTGGTGATTTGCAAAATATTAGATTTCTTGATTTGTCGAGGAATGGTTACAGTGGGGAGATTCCATTTGCTTTGTTCAAGTTTTGTTACAAGACCAAGTTTGTTTCTTTTTCTCATAATAGTCTTTCTGGTTCAATCCCCGCTTCAATTGCAAACTGCACTAATCTTGAAGGGTTTGATTTCTCTTTCAATAATTTTAGTGGTGACTTGCCTTCTGGGATTTGTGATATTCCTGTATTAGAGTATATGTCTTTGAGGAGCAATGTGTTAACTGGGAGCGTGCTTGAAGAGATTTCAAAATGCCAAAGATTGCGTTTTTTGGATCTTGGCAGCAATTTGTTTACTGGGTTGGCTCCATTTGAAATTATTGGATCGCAAAACTTGAGTTACTTCAATGTATCGCATAATGCGTTTCAAGGAGAGATTTCAGCGATGAGAACTTGCAGTGAGAGTCTGGAGTTCTTTGATGCGTCAAGTAATAATCTGGATGGTGAAATCCCTTTGGGCATTACAAACTGCAAAAGCCTTGAATTTATCGACTTGGGATTTAACAGGCTGAATGGGAGCATTCCAGCTGGTATTGCAAATTTGGAGAGGCTTTTGGTGTTTAAATTGGGTGACAATTCAATACAGGGGACAATCCCTGCAGAATTTGGAAGCATTGAGTGGCTTCTTCTTTTGGATTTGCACAATCTCAATCTTTCTGGTGAAATTCCCAAAGATATAAGTAACTGCAGGTTTCTTCGTGAGCTGTGAGTCCAAACACCATCTAAATGTTTTAGATGTTATGAGCATTTTTTTTTAATTATTATTACTTAAATCCAAACATGACAAAAAAATTCTAATCTTTTGATTCAGGGATGTTTCTGGAAATGCTTTAGATGGAGAAATTCCCAACACCCTTGACAATTTGACTTCCCTGGAAGTCCTTGATTTGCATAGAAACCAGCTAGATGGTAGCATACCGGAGACTCTAGGAAGCCTATCAAACCTCAAGCTTCTCGAATTGTCACAGAATAACCTTTCTGGGACAATTCCATATTCTCTTGGAAAATTGGCAAACTTAAAATATTTCAATGTCTCCTCCAACAACCTTTCTGGTCCCATTCCTTCAATACCAAAAATCCAGGCTTTCGGCACAGCTTCATTTCTTAACAATTCTGGGCTCTGTGGTGTCCCTTTGGATATTTCTTGCTCAGGAGGTGGCAATGGGACAGGTAATGGATCAAACAAAAACAAAGTGCTCAGTAACTCTGTTATTGTGGCGATTGTTGCTGCTGCACTGATCCTTACTGGGGTCTGTGTGGTATCGATTATGAACATCAGGGCACGCAGCAGGAAAAAAGACAACGTGACAACTGTTGTTGAGAGCACACCATTGGATTCAACAGATTCAAATGTTATAATTGGGAAGCTGGTTCTGTTTAGCAAGACTTTGCCTTCTAAGTACGAAGATTGGGAGGCTGGAACCAAAGCTTTGCTAGACAAGGAATGTTTAATAGGTGGTGGATCAATTGGAACTGTATACAGAACTACTTTTGAAGGTGGGGTTTCTATTGCAGTGAAGAAGCTTGAGACCCTGGGTAGGATCAGAAGCCAAGATGAATTTGAGCAAGAAATCGGATTGTTAGGTAATCTTCGACATCCCAATTTGGTTGCATTTCAAGGGTATTACTGGTCTTCAACGATGCAGTTAATTTTGTCTGAATTTGTTCCAAATGGCAATCTATATGACAATCTGCATGGGCTTAATTATCCAGGAACCAGTACTGGTGTTGGGAATAGAGAATTGTACTGGTCTAGAAGGTTTCAAATTGCTCTTGGAATAGCGAGAGCGCTTTCTTACCTTCACCATGACTGTAGGCCTCCAATTCTCCATCTCAACATCAAATCCACTAACATACTATTAGATGAAAATTATGAGGCCAAGTTGTCTGATTATGGGTTGGGGAGGTTGCTTCCCATTTTGGACAATTATGGTTTAACCAAATTCCACAATGCAGTAGGGTATGTTGCACCAGAGTTGGCTCAGAGTCTAAGATCGAGTGATAAATGTGATGTGTATAGTTTTGGAGTAATTCTTTTGGAGCTGGTAACCGGGAGAAAACCAGTGGAGAGTCCAACAGCAAATGAGGTGGTGGTTCTGTGTGAATATGTTCGTGGATTGCTGGAGACTGGTTCTGCTTCAGATTGCTTTGATAGAAGCTTGCGAGGTTTTTTGGAGAATGAGTTGATTCAAGTCATGAAGCTAGGATTGATTTGTACATCTGAGGTTCCTTCAAGAAGACCAAGCATGGCTGAGGTTGTTCAGGTCCTTGAGTCTATAAGGTTGGAGTAGAATCATCGTGGTGTTGGAAGTGCAATACAGAGCTTTCTTGAACCACCTCAGAGTTTAATTAAATATGTACTTTCAATAAAAAAAAAGTGGTAGTCTAGCTGGAAAGTGGTGTGCTTAGTTGTGCAGAGACAAGAGAGTTGCATATTAGGGGGAAAAATCATTCTTTTCTATTCATTTTGAAATTAAAAGAGTAAATTGTTCCTGATATTTGTAACATTTTGCAATAAAATGATTCATTTATTGTAATTCATTTGCAATAGAGAAAATGTCAAATTTTACAAGAGTTCTAGTTTTATCTTGCTCCTCGTAATTGACGTGGACAAAGTAGGGTAGGTAATCAGCTATTGGATTGGAATAGCATGAACTATGGGACTGGAAGTATGAATGAACCGAAGTGGAATGAAAAGTCTAATCCTTTGATCCAGTGCAGCCTCAGGGAAGCACCTTGCTCCAGCTCCTGTAAAGTGGAATGGAAGATCACAGAGCTCTCTGTCAGCATATCAAATGCATCAAAGATAGAAGCTGTGGCGGCCGTGGCACAGCAAGTTCCCTCTAGAGGTAATGATTTTTAAGCATTCCACTAGTTACTCTCTTTTAGTACAACTGTTGCAGAGCCTATCTCCTTCAGAATTCCTTCAAGTGGATACTGTTTCATTTAACTCAACCAAATTAACAGCCTAATGAGAGATTGTTATGTGCCTCCTCCTAATTGATTTCTTTCCACCAGTTATTTTAATGGTAACTAGTGTTCAATTTCATTTTTCAATCATTGAAAAGAAGAGGCAAGAATAAATCATAAATGAGCTTTGAACACTTGCGCCAAGTGTTTGACATGGAACATTGAAAGAATTATTGAAAACAACATAAACCAACAGTCTGGATTTAGTTCTGCCTATTGTTGGCATTGAAGGTGCGGAAAAAACTAATAAAATTCTAGATAAAAGAAACTTATATACACTTGTACTGTCCAAGATCATTTGCAAATATTAAATTGGTTCCCTCTACCTTCTCCAGTGTCAAGTGCGTAACCGCTTCAATAAATTATCCTACAAAAAACCTGCAAGGGATCTATTTCTTTAGAATAAACCAAACATTTCAACTGCTTGCTTTACAGACATTCACAATTTTAAGAATTCGGTCCATGACTACAGGAACGTCCCTTTCAGTCAAGTTGGCAAAACAGAATTGGAACCATCCAGGTTCAATACAACGACAGCAAGATCCTGGAGTAACATTGAGCTTTGCTGTATTCAACAATTTGTCCCAAAGCTCAAGCTCCCCTTTCTCACTGTAAGAGTTGATTAACTCACTCATGTCAGCCCAACAGGAAAAGCCCCCATTGCTCTTTGCGCACTCAATGCCCAATTGCTTCAACCCCGCCACAAATGCGGCATATGTTTTCTGAAGCCTCTCCCTGTTATTCTTTATTAACTTCTGAACGAAGTCAGTATCTGAAAGCAGAGAGACAAGTAGATGCTGTGTCGGAGCTGAAACTGATGAAAACCTCGTCAGCTTTTTGGCAGCAGCTAGAACATTTTCATTGAAGGAGTAGATTACACCCACCCTAAAACCTGGAAGAGAGAGATCTTTTGAAAGACCATAAACTATATGTACCCTGTCCCGGTCAAGATAATCTGAATCAATGAGTTCTGCCATGCTGACAAACTCCTCGCTCCCATGAGTAGACCCTGCAAATATTTCATTGGACACTATATGTATGTTCTTCTCTCTAGCAAAGTCTAGAAGGCTATAAAGTGTTTCACGATTAAGCAGATTTCCAACAGGAGTTGAGGGGTTTGAAATCATTATCCCACGGACTTTGAGACCACGTTTCTTTGCCTGGTTGAATCCTCGATCAAGTGCAGTTATACTTAAACTGAAGTTGTCAGCACTGCGGCAAGGAACAGGAATTATCTCCACCCCTGTTCTCCATTTTACATCCCAGTCAAATCTGCATATCATGTTCAGACTTCAGTTCTCTTCCGAGATAAACTTAACTAAATGAGAACTTTTGAAATTGCAGATTTCATAGTTACCCTGAGTAATATGGCGTCGGCACTAGAAATGCATTTCCAGTATCTGCTAGACAGAAGCTAAGCATTTCAATTGCAGGGTTTGCACCAGCTGTAAGCACCATCAGTGAGGGATTGAAGGAAACTGCATTTTCCATGATCTGGGACATAAATCCTGCCACAGCCTGCAGGACAAGCAGGTAATGACCAAATTTAGTTTAACTAGACAGGAAAAAAAAAGTGACTAACTGCAGCTAAAAGAGATGCCAGTCACAAGAAGGAAAGCAACATTTGCAGATAATGGGCGTGCAAGAACTTGTCACTGTGATGCATGAATGCAATGTCTATTTAGTTCATAAATAGGAGAAAAAAGGATAATGCTAAATCTTCATTCCTTTCAGGTATTGTTCAAAAAGAAAGAGTAAATTAATATAATTGGGATCCACAATTAAAGTGATTGGAAGGACAAACATTTTGCAGACACCACTAGGAGCCCAAAAGGAAAAGAATGATGCTGCAATAGAGAGCTAGTTAGGGCAGCACTCAAGCTCGGTCGGGGTTTGGTCTTAAGGTCATATAAAAACATGTCTCCTTACGTTTTGATTTCACTAACAATGTAAAGGTTTGCTAAGGTTATTATAAATAAAACAACCACTTGAATCTGCACTTATGCTTTATCAAAACACCCAGGAGCTAAACAACAGAATGACCTTATCTCAAGTCAATACAACTCAAATTCTAAAACCAATCAAATTGCTTTTCTTCTTCTAACAAATTAAACATCCGAGAAAAGAAAAACCATTCTAATTAAGTTGAATGAAAGGTTAAAAACTTCGAAGACTAAAGTTCTAGTTGTAATCAATCTATTACTGAATTAATTGACTGAAAATGACCTAAACACGTTTCATTAATACAAAGAGAAGTAAATAAAATTACCACTTTCAATTGCGTAAGCCCATGAGAAGGCTGGTAAGTAGCAATCCCACTAATACTTAACTCCTCTCCTTCAACACCACCACCCAATATTGCTTCCTTTGCATTCTCTACGAGCCACTCCTTAACCAAATCCAACGTTAACTAAAACAAGCATAAACCCATTATCGAAACACAAGATGGACCAAAAGATTCAGACTTCCAATACCAAAGAGAGAAAAAAAATTCCAAACTTTAAGCTAAAGTACACACCTTGTTCTCATCCATACCAAGCTGAATAACCCCATTTGGATTGACCGCTTCGTCATATGGATCCTCCAGGACTTTCTTCAACCCAACATAGTAAGGTGAGTCCCCACTCTTCACTATTCCATTGACCCGGCCCGACAAGAAAACAGGTCCTCTCAGACTTCTCGGTGATAAAAGGTTTCTAGACGAATTCCGATGAAACCCAGAGAGCTCTGCCAGATTCCCCGACGACCCAGAAGGAGACGGCGCATTAGGGTCCCTTGCTGGGTCATCCTGGTCATTCGGGTTATCACGGTGTTTTCTTCTTAGATAAAGCTGGAGGAAGTAGAAAAGAACACAGGGTATTACTGAGCCTAGAAAGAGATCTCCTCTACCCTGAACAACGCCTTGTAAAGGAACTATAATTCTCATGGCGGTTCCTCCACTGCTGACAGTGGTGGTTTGTTTCGTTTCCTCGTCGGGTTGGGATGCCCGGGTCCGAGACAACAGGGTTCGGGTCATTTTAGTTGCAGTGGAAAAGTCATGGAGATGTGTAACGGGTTTCGTATTAAAAATCCATTGGGGTAAACCCAGATGTGAAATAATAGGATGGTGGTTGCGGTTAGGTTTCAGAAAGATTTTTCATTTGCGTTTATGTAAATTCCAAGGGATATTTTGTTTCCTTCGTTATAGAGGGGTGGTTAGGACTGGATCTCTCTCTCTCTCTCTCTCTACTCACTAGAATTTTTTGGTTTTGCAGGCCACGTGAGTTTACCTCAATGGCCCTTCTCAAAGATTTTTAATTTTCTTTATAATTTATGTAATCCTCAATGTTTTTTTTCACAATCTTTAAAGGTTCATGAGAATTAAGTTCTGGCTTTATAGTAATTTCAGTCGCATAAAACAAGTCACCTGTCGTATCAAAGAGGAGCATTGTTTTAATCTGAACTCAAGGCGATGCTCCCCTTTCGTTTGAGATCCCTAGGAATTTCCAGGCAGTCAGCCGATAGAATCTGTCCCCCCCCTGACACTCGAAGACTAAGTCCCAACTAGTCTCTTCCCTTTGTCAACCACAACCGTAAGCTACAAAACCCAAGCCCGGGAAGGGAAGCGATGGCCGGCCTTGAATTAAGGCAGAAAACAAGTGCTGTGCAAAGGTTGTAGTAATGAAGGGTGCAAACTCCCCCAGTCAAAAACCACCTATAATATTTTGAAGGATGTACTTAACTGATCAGAATTTTCTTTCCAGAGATTACTAATTCAAGTATAATAAATTTCAAGTTATTTGAAACCTATTTAATTATTAACTTGAGAGGCTTGAAGGATTAGGCAAAATAAACATAAAATGTCAACTTATAAAAAAAAAAAAAAACAACCTGTCACTTTCAAAGGCCTTTTGGGTCAGGACCCCCTTCAAGCATAGAGTTCTATTTTTTATTTGGGCCACGTGCTTTTCCTCAGCTCATGTGGACTCTGGGACCAAAACTCACGTGCCTTGAGGGATCCAATTATAGGACAACCCCTTAACATCCTCCATGTATCTTCCCAAACAACAATCACATAATTGCGTGGTGATTGCGGCACGCACACTAGAACTGTTTTCTTCTAGAAAAAATATTAATTATTAATGATAAGGTCATCATGGAGTAATTAATGATACATCTTGCTCGAAAATTAAAAAAAAAAATAAAGCATCGAACTTTACATCAAAAGTTTTGGAGATGCTTAGCGATGAGAACGTCACATTTGTCTACCGTGTTCAATTAGATACATGCTTCATAGTTGTGGTTCAGTATCCTTCGGTTCCGATCGGAGTGCATGTACCGATCGGAGTGCATGTACTGGATGTATATTTCCGAAAATGGTGAAAAAGATGAACTAATTCTATCCCGATTAATATACTAGTATATTTTTTATTTTTCGGCCGCACACCAAACTAGAGACATCAGTTTTCATTACCCGGTATAAATTGGGACCTTCAAGAATTAAAAATAAAATTAAAAAAATAAAATTATTATCTCATTAAAAAAACTAAAAATTTTAAAATGTATACTAGTTATAAAAACCTGAATAAGTGAATAGTTATACTCAAGAGAAGATAAACAATATCTTTACTGAATTCTTTTTCAATAAAAGGTTATCTTAGTTATATATTTTATTTAAAATTTATTATATAACTATTATTAATTATCAAAATTATTTCCAAACTTATTTGAAAGTTATTTGTTATTAATGGGTTTTCATTAAGATAGCGTTGAGCCCTAAATCAAGAATCTTGCGATTCAATGATTTCTTTTAGATTTTTTTTTGTTGCAAGCATTGTGCTAGGCTTGCATCAAACCCTAAAACTATAAAACTTATCAATTTAATTGTTAAAATTTAAATTTAAATAAACAATATTGAGATCTTGTCAACATATATTTTAAATATGTTTTAAAGTTAAAAATATAACGCTAAGCCTATTTTGATTACTAAAAATAAGAAGACTGTTGATCTAATATTAAAATACAAGTTTTATTAAAATAGAATATAAAATTGACAAAAACTGGTTGATATAATTTTATTTATGTTTGAAAAATAATTATTAACACATACATAAATGTAAAAGGGTGACATCACTTTTTTATGAAAATAGTAATAATGTTATTGTAATGATTTTTTTTTTATAATTTCTTCATTTTTTCTTTAAGTGTAATATATGTTTTCCGCAATAGAGCTTGGGCATTGTGCGAGTGTATGGCTATGTCTTTCTTAAGATATTATAAATATATACACAAGACGACCTAAAGAGGGCTAACCCAATGCCACTTAAAGTACGAAAGCCCAATTAACAAGGCCTGAGAGAAAATATCAAGACAAACAACAGCCCAACCAAAGTGCCTTAAAACATAGGCCGTGGAAAACTGCCTCTTGTTACCGAAGCGACGGGCGATTACGTGTAGTAGCTGGGTGTATAGAAAATAGAAATGAGGTCAGGCTGTGGGTGCATGATCTCCAAATCAGGGCTGGCATTTTTCAGTGGCGGGGCCACCAGTTAGCCTCATAGTGATTTAAAAAAATAAATTTAAAAAAATATTTTTAATTATTTTTAATTAGATTTAGATATGTGTTTTATAAAAATTGTAATTGAAGTTTATATATAGCAAAAACTATATATAAAATATTTAGATAAAATGTTTACATTGTTTTTGTGAAAAAACACTTTTTAAACAATTATTTTTTTATTTTAAATTAATATTTTTTTAGTATTTTTAAATTATTTTAATACACTGTATAAAAATAATTTTTTAAAAATAAAAAAATATTATTTTGATATATTTTTAAATAAAAAATATTTTAAAAAATATTTATGAAATTTATTTAAAAAAATATTTAAAAACTATTGTACAAAACCTGAGTTTTAAACTCAAGTTTTTAGTAAGTCTCAGAGCATAAAACATAGTTTTTTTTGTTATTAAATATGTTGTTGTGTTTGTTTCATTGCTAGCAAAAAACAAACACATTTTATTTAGTGCATATCTGATAATCTAAAAATATTAATAAAAATAATTTTTTTAATATGTTGATATTAAAAATAATTTTAAAAAATAAAATATATATTATTTTGGTATATTTTTAAATAAAAAATACTTTAAAAAATAATTATAATCACACTTAATTAAAAAAATATATAAAAACTATTACACAAAACCTACACTTAAAACTCAATTTTTGAATGAGTCCCACGATGATGTAATACACATTTTCCTTCGTTATTAAATATATTACTGTGTTTGTTTTATTAGTGAAAAATAATCACACTTTTATTTTGTATCAATCTAAAAATATTTTAAAAAATAATTTTTAGTAAAAAAATAATAATTAAAATTTAAGGATACGTCACGGTGTTGCCAATCAAACAAGCGCTTCCATTCTTTATATGACCTGTATTTGAAAAGAAAAGACATGAATCCGATGTGGATTCAGCGATCACTGTCACAAAATCATTTTCAAGCACTCATATTCTCAGCTACCAAGTGTTTATGGTGTTTCGCATCGAGGTAATGGAGGAGTAAAAGCTACAAGGACACGGGCTTCCTTTTATATCAGCAGGGACCACAAGG
>NW_011502282.1:20612-22761 GCF_000495115.2 Populus euphratica
CAGCAGGAACCACAAGGAAATGTTTGGCATGTTAAAAATAATATATAAAATAGAATAATTCTTTTTTTTTTATTTTGTTTAAAATTATTCAACTGATGAAATTACGTAATAAGCTAAAAGAATTTTGTGTGACTGTTACTATTTATATAGAGATTAAATATTACTGATTGGACCAAATATCATTGATTGGAGCAGTATAATAACAATTTAGTTTTTGATACAAATAGTTGCAATGACAACAAGAAAAAGATAGGGTTGTTTTTTGCCTGTAGTACATTTGACATTAAATTGATAGTTGAAAAAAAATTATTAACACAAATTTTAATGGGATTGCAAGTCATGGGAAGCAAACACCCAATATTGACATTGCTCATACAAAGATAACTAGCGTTATGGCTCCTTAGCCCTTACGTAGGGCAAATCAAGCGCCACATAGGGCATGGGTGATCCTGCCCCTGCACAGGACAAGAGTGCCACCTGGCACTTAAATATTAGTAAAAAATTAAATTAATTATATCAATCTCAGCATCATGTGGCTCTAGGAAAAACCTAAGGGCCACGCGACGCTTAAACAACTCCAATGTGGGGGCAAACCTAAGCACTACCTAGCATATGGGTCCTAGCAAAAGACCCGATTAACTATGGTAGCCCAACCGCTATATGGTGCCAAAGCAGATCAAGTGCCACATGACGCTTCCAATTGTTATTATAATATTATTACTTATAATAAAAATAAAATTATTTATACGACAACTGATAGTATTTTTAGTATTCATATTACTAATTATAAATAAAATAATAATATTTATAGCACAAATAATATTTTTTATATGAATATTTTAAATTTTAATAACAACAATAATATTTTTAAATGCAAATACTATTCATTATACAAATAAAACTATTTTAATTTTAATATTTTTAATTATAAAAAATTTAAAATTTTTCATTAAGACCCGATAAAATTGAATTACGCCAAGCCTATGAAGCTGGGTACATGATATTAGACCCTAGATAATCGAATCTTGCCTCAAACACAAGATAATCAGATCCTTTAACATGACACACATGCCACATGGTGCTTGGCACCACCCCATAAAACCCAAGTTATTTAAGGGTTAGGTTGGGTTAAAGATAAAAAATGAAAAAATAAGATAATAATGAAGGGGTAAAGTGTGCAAAGAAAAAAATCTTAATCTCACCACTATCTCCTTACAAAGTTTATACACTCTCTCTGACTTCATCACACAAACCCTCTCTCTTTTACATCTTTCCCCTGAAAATTCATTTGCCTTCTAAAACATTAGCTATAAAAAGAGGAAAATGTTAAAGACTTAATGATGATAATAAAGTTTGCTTGCTCGATTAGGGAAAAATTACTAAACAATCTATATGGAGGAATACTCGAATAAGGAAAAGCTTCCTTAGAAAAGTGGAAAGAGAAATCATGAAAATATGGCTCCAAAATTTTTTATTCCACTCTAGCTGAGAGCTATACAACGTGGAATAGCTAATTCCCTGCATGGTCAAGACTGTCCCTTCTCTAATTTCTTGATGCATCACTTCTACTTGTTGCCTCTCTCTTGAAATTGTGAGTTTGGTCCTATTTAACCTTCAATTTCCTTCACGTTACAATCATCAATCGTCAGGGCCAGAAGGAAGAAATGGGAACCCAACACCAACCCTTAAGATTTCCAATCCTAGATTGACTTGCAATCATCTTAAGCAGACCCAACTCCAAAATATCAGGTCTTATTTAGGTAAGCTAGGGTTTTTCAGGTTATGGGTTGACCCATCAGATTGACCAAGTTTAACTGGGTCATTACACTAGTTGATTCTTTGATAAATCCAGACCGATTTGGCTATTAGGTTGTCTAGTTCTTAGGCTTGCTCATTGGGCCGGTTCAAATTTAATAAATATGATTTAAAGGCATACCATGCAGTAAAACACGAGTTGATTTTTTTTTTAATTCCTTAGAACTATTGAATTTTGAATATTGTCCGAAAATGTGGGCTAAATTAGGGTTTCAACTCACTTAGTCTACCTAATCGATCGACCTCAATTCCCCTAATTTTACCCTAATTTACTAAATCATGGGAGCCCTCTAATTGATAAACGCATGATTAATTGACTAATCCACTAGCACTC
>NW_011500125.1:0-21708 GCF_000495115.2 Populus euphratica
TAAAATCCTTCAACATTTTATTTTGTTAAGATTGATTTTTTTTTTGTTTCAAAATTTTATTCAATTTAATTTTGACGAGGTTATCCTGATATCACAAAATAGACTGTAGATTTTGCATATCGACCCGAATTGACTCAAGTTAGCTTTTTCTCATATTTTTTGGATTATATTTTTTTCTCAATTTCATCTTATAATATTTTGTTTGCTATAAATCAAACTTTTTTTTTTTTCATTTTACTTTCTATAAGGCTATCAAGTTCTTATTTAATATTTTCTTCATTATCATATACGATCCTTCAATATTTGATTTTTTATTTCAATTTCATCATTTGGTATTTGATTGTTTAGGAATTGGTGTTCATGCTTCTTCTTCTTCTTCTTCTTCTTTTCACTTTATTTTAGATGGAGTTATCTTAGTTTTATATCTATAATCGCGGTGTTAGTGGTTTGACTCAAGTTTTTTATATTGCTTTTTTCTTAAAAATAATTTTTTTTTATTTTTTCATTTGACATTAAGTTGTTTATTAAACTTCATGATTTTTTATTAGTACTTAGAAGTGTATTTTTTATCAAAGTTTTATATCATTATTTTGCACTTGAAGTATCAATAATTCCTTAACTAAATCATGTTTTATAATAATATATCTAATCATATAAGATACCTTTAATTTGTGGTAAATGTTAATTTTAAATGTAGGCTTGTCACATAAATGAAAAAATTGATTGATGAATTTAAGAACTGAAATTGAAAGGACAAAGAGATGGCAAAACTTAGAAAAAAGATGCTAATGCAGTCTAAACCGGAAACACTGTTTGGTAACTGGGTCATATCTGGAGCTGTAAATCTCATATTTAGGTTACTTTATATGGATGAAAAGGTAAGACATAGGCCTAGAACTTTTATATAGAGCTCAAGATCTAAAAAGGCTATTTTCAAGTCCAAATTGGAGCAACAATAAAGAAGTCCGAATCTGTTCTCCAACCTGAGCACTGTTCATTATATGGTCCCATATTTGAAGTTCTGGAAGTTCAAATAACCTGAATTTTTTACACAAGAAATCTGAGATAATATCTTACAACTTTCATGTTTTCAAGTGGCTCTAATTTTGACGTTATCAATGACGTTTTGGGCAGACAAGAGAAGATAAGGATTGTCACCAAGTTAAAAGTTGGTCACCCACCCATCAATTAGTCATCAAATCAATAGTTCTCAATTTTGGCCTATAAAAGGAGGCATTTGCCATGCATTTAGGCATCTTAATTTCTAGATCAAGATCATGCTCTTGCTTTCTCTCTTTGTATTTTTTGTAATGTTTATGCTTTGCTTTCATTAATATCAAGTTTATGCCTTTCATTTCCTTTTTTTTACTTAGTTAACTCTTATCTTATTTATGTTCTTATTTTGTTTATTTATTTTTCTTTCTTTCATTATGTTTATTTAAGTTTATTATGTCAAGGTGAAAAGGTTACATTAATGGTGTAGGAATAAGTATAGTGTAAACTTAATATGAACTTTAATGTTTGATACTAACATGTTTTGTATTTGTTATCTTGTTCACTTTTTAATACTTTGCTTGTTAAATAAATAATCTAGATTTATGTTGTATAACACTTAGTACAACAAATGCTTGGCACTCTCATAGCCCATACTGTATAGTATAACCGACACCTGAGCTATGAAAGAAACTTGATTTGTTGTTAACATAAGTTATAATCATGAATGCCTAACGAGATTTACAAGTATTAATATTAATCGAATAAGATAACTAATGTGATCATGTTAATAATTTATAATCTAATTGGAACCTCTTTTGTGTGTGGTTTTCAATTGAATAATAAGAGTTTATATTATACTTGTTTGATATGCCATTAGTGAAACCTCTAATCTTGACATTCATTATTATCATTGTTTAATCCTTACATTAATATTTCATCTCAAAGTTCTCATCTTCTTCTTCTTCTTCTTCTTCTTCTTTATTTTTTTCTTTATTATTATTACTACTACTACTACTACTAACTACTACTACTACTACTACTAGTATTATTATTATTATTATTATTATTATTATTATTATTATTATTATTATTATTATTATTATTATTATTATTCTTGTTATTGTTGTTGTTGTTGTTGTTGTTGTTTATTGTTATCTATAATTTATACAATTAACTTCCCTGTGGTTCGACCCCGGTCTTGCTGGGTTATTTATTACTTTGACACTCCTGCACTTGAAAGAAAATATCAATCTTTTAGTCGTGTTAATTTTATTCAATTTTCTTTTAACAAGTTTACTTTAATGTCACGACCCAATCATTTATTTAGTATGCTAACATGAATGAGCTTGAACTAGGTTTTTTTAATCTTTTTTTTATTGTTATTTTTTTCATTTATTTACCACTATTTTATTTTTTTATTTATATTATTAAATTAGTAAAGGTTATTAAATTCAATCAAGCCAATAACTTGAGTTTTAATTTTATTTTTATTTTTTAAAAATATTAACATAACCTTAATTTTTTTACATTAAAAAAAATTAGATCAACCTGCAGTATAAGATGATGCACCTATCTAATTATCACTGTTTTGACTTTTTATATATATATATATTAAAATTTTGAACCGAAACCTAAAGTTGGAGATTTTGGTGTGAAACAAGGATTAAGAGAAGCTATGACACGTGTTAGGAATTTGACGTGAGGAGCAGGGAAATTCCATGACTCCAACTTTCCCCAAGGTCAATAAAAATGAATAAGAAAGCGTACGTGTCGATCGGCTATTGGCAAACACACGTAACAGGTCTGGAGCGAAGGGTTTTATTTCTCACTGATCAGGAGCAAGAAGACTGTGAAACAGAGAGAAATCAAAGAGAATGAGAAAGCAGTCAGAATTGCTATTAGCTCTTTCAATCCTCTTCTTTCAATCTAATCTTTTCTGCTATGCGCTATATGGGCCTTCATCACCTGTACTCCAATTAAATCCTTCCAACTTCAAGTCCAAGGTAACTTTCTGATAAAACAAGCTTTTGTCTTGTTTGGTTTCTGAGAAAGACCCGAAAGAACAATTTTTTTGTTCTTTTGTTGTTTAGAGATATTCATAATTTTATTGCACTAATGCTTCCTTGAATATTGTTAATGCAGCTAAAGGAATTTGGTGTTTAATTACTGCTAATTTATTTGAAATTTGGTCGGATATTTTAGATCTGACATGTAATTATAGAATTTTCTTGCGTAGAAATAATTTTGTTGATGATGATGAATATTGATTATTATTATTATTATTATTATTATTATTATTATTATTAATATTAAAAAATGATTTATTTTTTAATCATGATAAATTTGCAGGTATTGAACTCAAATGGAGTGGTTCTTGTAGAGTTCTTCGCACCATGGTGTGGGCACTGTAAAGCGCTCACTCCAACTTGGGAGAAGGCAGCTGCTGTTCTGAAAGGTGTTGCAACCGTGGCAGCACTTGATGCTGATGCCCACCAGTCTCTTGCTCAGGTTTTCTTCCTATATTACTAAGTAGTTGGACCCGCTTAGAAAGAATTCGTTGTTGTAAAACCTATTGTTCTGCTTTGAGAGTGATGTGTGTGTAGTTTCTACAGACATTATTTATAGTGGTTTTGGGATCTAAGAAGAATTTTTGCTATGAAAAGCTCATCGAGTATTTCTAGTTGTCTATCATATGCCTTTCTGTTGAAGGGCAGATGAAATTTTGCATTTTATTTACTTTAAAGGAGAAGACATTATTTTTTTGTTTTCTATGAGGTAATTTTCACTACATTTGCTCTCTAGATAAATATCTATTCTTTCCTGGAAAAGCTTTAAATTGAAACATATATTTATAAGCTTAAATTTGCCATTTGGCCTGCTGTGAGGTGTCATTTTTCTTGTAATATGAACCACCAAAATCTTGTAGAGAGATAAATCCTAGCTAAGTGATCCAAATTTCCTGTTTTAGTGTTTTTCATATGCCAACTTTATGTTTGTGGAACCAAAACTGTTTGATTGCTATGCAGGAATATGGGATTAGGGGTTTTCCGACCATTAAAGTGTTTGTACCTGGGAACCCTCCAATAGATTATCAAGGGGCTAGGGATGTGAAACCCATTGCAGAATTTGCACTTAAGCAGGTTTGTTCTGTTTGAAAAAATCTGAATCTACCCCCACTGTGTTTTGGCCTAACAATGTCATTCTTGTACAGATAAAAGCACTTTTAAAGGATCGTTTGAATGGAAAGTCAACTGGAGGATCTAGTGAGAAATCTGAAACTAGTCTATCTGTAGAATTGAATTCCCGCAATTTTGATGAGCTGGTACTCAAAAGTAAAGAACTGTGGATTGTCGAGTTTTTTGCACCTTGGTATGTGCGATCTTCTATGGTTAATCTTTACTTGCTAATGATTAGTGGCTATATTTTGCTTGAGCCGCAGCCCTTTATGAACTGAAATGACAGCGATTATATGCTATAAATACCATCCTAAGCAAAACAAAGACATGGCATGCATGCATTCATGAGATACTGACTTTTTAGCCTTCTTAGGTCACTGTTGAAGAAAAATAAATAGTCCTGCTAAGTGTACCGGAAGAAAATTGACATAGCTATCTTTCTTTCCCTTTTGCTGTGTGAAAATATCTTTATTTAGTGATCATAGAATGGTTGTGTGGATCTGATATATGATGAAGTATTCGTAACGAGCAAGTTCAAAAATTATCTTGTTGCTTGCCCTCTATAAGTTGAATTGCGAAAGCTAGGTTTGAGAATAAGGCATCATGTTGCTCCTCTCTGCATTAGCTATTTGGTGACAAAACATATCCTTGCTATACTTTTCAAGGTGTGGTCACTGCAAGAAACTGGCTCCTGAGTGGAAGAAGGCTGCCAATAACTTGCAAGGGAAGGTGAAGCTGGGTCATGTTGACTGTGATTCTGAGAAGGTAACATTGAACTTCAGATTCTTTTTATTCATAACTAAATCTTGCTTTCCACGTAAAATATGTACAAACACTTGTCAGGGAAATAGTTTTAACTGTCTTTTTTGTCCCTTGAGGCAGCGTACTTTTATGTTTAGATTAGTAGGGTATGGTTTTCTGAGAAATTGTAATGTGGTGCTAGGTAACTTTTTTAAGTATTCAAGCTATTAGTTTTAAGGTTAAATGTTTTGGGCAATATATGTATGTATTTGTACTTCATAGAATGCAAAGATGAATATGTTTGCTGTTCCACCACAAACAACAGATCTCAGACAATCTACACATCATTCATCAAAAACCCACAGTTCTCCTTTTGTTATTTCCATAACATTTCAAATTAAGCAGTTCTTTTCCGTAGTTAAACTTTTCAAATAATTTTGTTAAATGACATGGAAGTGCTGGGGTGGGGTTTTCAGTCTCTGATGAGCAGGTTCAATGTACAAGGATTCCCCACCATCTTGGTGTTTGGTGCCGATAAAGATACTCCTATACCATATGAGGGTGCTAGAACTGCCTCTGCCATTGAATCATTTGCTTTGGAGCAGCTGGAGTCGAATGTTGCACCACCTGAAGTGACTGAGCTGACCGGCCCAGTATGCCTTTGAAATCCCTAGCATTATCTTGATTTCAGTGGGTCTTTTATCATGAGAGCATTTTTATAACCATGATTGTTTCATGTATAGGATGTGATGGAAGAGAAGTGTGGCACAGCAGCCATCTGTTTCATTGCTTTCTTGCCTGACATTTTGGACTCCAAGGCAGAAGGAAGGAACAAGTACCTTGAGCAGTTGTTATCTGTTGCTGAGAAGTTTAAAAGGAGCCCTTACAGGTAAGTTGCTGACAAATCAGTTTATATTTCTCTCTGGGTGCTTGTGTGCGTGTTGTGATTTAAATTATTCTTGAATATGTGAGGGTTTGTACACCTTAGGAACCATGATGTTTATGGAACCCAAACATGTTGAATTTTTTTGCTGACTAGCATTTCATGCCTGCAGCTATGTCTGGGCAGCTGCTGGTAAGCAGCCAGATCTTGAAAATCAGGTAGGTGTTGGTGGATATGGATATCCAGCTCTGGTAGCCTTGAATGCGAAGAAAGGAGCGTATGCCCCACTTAAAAGTGCATTTGAACTTGAACATATTATGTAAGTGTGCTATTTTAAACTCATCTTTGCACCTTGTTGTCAATGAACGAAACTTTAAAAACCAGCAATTTGCTTTTCCAGAGAGTTTGTCAAGGAAGCCGGGCGTGGTGGGAAGGGAAATTTACCTTTGAATGGCAATCCAGAGATAGTGAAGACTGAACCATGGGATGGTAAAGATGGAGAGATCATCGAAGAGGATGAGTTTTCCCTTGAAGAATTAATGGGAGAAGATGCTGGAAGCAAGGATGAGTTATAACCAACTTGAACCATGCTTAAAGGGGGAGAACGAAATTTTAGCTTGGATACGATTTTGATGTCGCCGAGTAATGCGTCTGTGAGTCCTTTTCTTGTTAGGATGTTTGTCAATTTTCAAATCTCAAGTGCTACCCTTGAAAGAGGTTGTTGAGGAACAGCTATTGATCACAATGAATATGTTGAACTTTCCATGGCTGTATCAAATACATTGACTCAAAAGTTTCCATGACAGATTTCCGCTCTTCTGTAGTGTTGCTCCTTCCTCCATTATTCAGAAGCTGCAGAATTTACAATCACCATGCCACTGCCCAGTCATGTGCTGGAATGGTTTCGTTAAGTTGGCATGGTATAGTGAAGCCCCTCCTTCTCCTCTTTCTTCTTCATCTTCTCATTGTTGTCCTTTTTAAAATAAATTTCATTATATATATAAAGTTTTATATTATGGTAGAAAAACAAAATTAAAAGTGAGAGGATGATAATATAAAACAGGGAAACAATGCTTATTCAATGTTTGTTTTCTCAATTTTCATTTTGATCTAAAAATTTGTTTTGTTTATTTTTAGTCATTGTATTTAAAAAAGAAGAGAGAGAATCATTAGAAAACATTGAAGTAAAAGAGAAAATTATTATTTGAACACTATTTAATTATCAAAAAAAATAAAATTGTTATGCCAATGAGCTTTATTTCTCAAGAAAAATTCAATAAAAGTGATTTTTTTACTGTAAACATGGTGACAAAAGTAGATCATGGTTGATTTTGATTGATTTTGATTTTTTTAAGTGATTTTGGAGCATTGAAGGTTGATAAGTGGTTTATGAAGGTTTTTATAATAGTTTAAAATGTTTTTTAGGAGAAAATGAGTGAAAAATAAAATTTTAAACTAAACCTTTGATTTTTCAATCAGCATAGTAATAACTGGATTTTGAATAATCTAAAAGGTGACAAGGCACCTGCTAGTATAACAACTCGTCATCTAGTAAAATAAAAATAAAAATGAATAACACGTTATCTTCTTCTAATTAACAAATAAAAAAAAACAAATGTTTAAGCTTTTTAATTTAGGTCAGCCCACACCTATTAGTCAAATTTTCATTTACCCTCAAGTTAATTTTTTATTTGTTTTTCTTTATTTTTGTTCTATTAATTTGAGATTGTTTTTTTTATGGTTTATTTATAAAAGCTCGGTATTGGTTTTATAATTTTATTAATTTGGGATTTTTTGTATGATTTATTTATAAGAGCTCGATGTTGGTCTTATAGGAAAAAAAATGTCATCATATATCTCGGGCTTAATTTTGTAAAAAAATTAATCATGTTTTATATTTTACAAGAAATTAAAAAAATTAAGGAATTATAATTGATAGGAAAACAATAAGTCCCTCAAAGGGAAAAAAAAAATTGTGGATTTCAAAGGTAGGAGAGAAATAAAAAAAGAAAAAAGAAAAAAAAAGAAGTCATTAACGCTACACATATAAAGAAAGGCGACATGCACCACCTATAATGAAAAAGGATGTTGGTACATTTTCGAAAACACCATGGACGACTTAGTTTTCAGGCTTGAGAAAGCTGACGTACCACAAGAACATGACGGGTCCTCCCACATGTTGAGGCCAATTTTTTTTTTTTTGTGGCTCCTATAGTCGATTTGATCATGATTGTATATGAACCCTTAAATTAAGTGCAAAATTGGCCCATGAAATGGAGTTGTATCCATGGCTGAGATAGAGATTAGTTGTGCTTACAAGGCTTGTTGCAGAGACACTTATTATCTTGTTGCTTTGAAAAAACCTGAAAAGCAAATACAACTGTGTTGCCATTATGCTTGTATGCTAATTCCATGATTCCAAATTTATGCTTTTATATATATATATATATATATATATATATATATGTGAGCTTAAAAGTGGAGGAAGATTGATACTTGGAAATACTGAACTTACCAAGTTCTCACATTATTTAATTTTATTTTTATATTAGTTTTGATTTTAATTCTTTTAATTATTCTTATTTTTGCATTGAATTTTTATTATAATAATTTTTAAATTTTTTATTATTATTTAATATTAAATTAGTTGAGAATTTAATTTCATAAATTTTTGATGTAATAATATCGATTTCTTAACCTAAATTGTGAATATAAAATATTGATCAAAGTGTAATTAATTTTTTTTTTTTTTTATCACATTAAATTTATTAAAAATTAAACTTATTTATTAATACTAGTATTAATAATTGAACTGTATTACACTCCATAGTCAAAACTAATAGTAATGCTTTGATTCATATGGCCGGTGAGCATAACACGTCCATGCGGGGGCCTCGGAATCGGAACAAACCAATTACCAAATCCAGCTATCATCGCCGGCATAAGTGAAAAGACAATATCGTAGCTATTACAAGACAAAACCAAAAGGAAAGTACAAAGAGAAGCCTGATATAGATAAAGAGTACAAAATCAGTCTGTGAACATATATTTTTGTCATCATTATTAAGAACCTAATGGAATATATATATATATATATATATAAACCCATTAATAAACTAATCACACAGAATAAGAAACGAGCATGGCAATGCTGCCGTGCACACCCACATAAGGCCATCAAATAAACTTGTATAGCACGCGCTTCATCACGTAGTTTGCAACGATCTGATTTGTTTTCTGCGTAGGATGGAAAGAATCCCAGAAAACATATTTATCTGCATCCGTGCATGTCAGCAGGCTGTTTTGAGCGCATGCATAACCCATCTCATACATTCCAGTTGCACAGCATGCCACAGAGGTAACCTCAAAACCTGCAAATTATAGGAATTATGTTATAATAATTAACTCTCAATTAAATTATAAGATATTTAATTGTTCAACGGCTGAATTATTATATATATATATATAAAGGGACATTAATGTCATTACAAATTATTATTGTAATTAAAGCCATTACTTTTTTTCCTGTAGCAATTAAAGTACAATGAGTCAGAAGTTTTTAAAGAACATGCAGGCTTCTCTTCCTGAGCCGGTGTCGATTCATCGCAGCCGGCCCCATACATCACAAAATGGATAATTTAAAAGTGTTGTTGTGATTTTTTTTAAATAATATTTTATACTAAAATATATATTAATAATATATTTTTATTTTTTAAAAATTATTTTTAATATCAACATATTAAAATAATTTAAAAATATTAAAAATATATTAATTTAAAATTAATAAAAAAATAAAAAAAATTTAAATTTTTTTAAAAGCAATTTTAAAATTCAGAAACAAACAAAGATGTGCAATTGTTTTATGATTTAAACTTTTTTTAATTTTCTTTTTATTATTAAAAAAATTAATAAATAAAAATAAAAATACTAATAATTTTTTTTATTGATATATTGTGATTACCTTTGCTAAGAGAACTTTTCATTTTTATATTCATTGATAAAAATATATTTTTGATATAAATTAAGAAAATTGTAAAGACAAAGTATAAAATAAAAAAAAATCAAACAATATTATAAAAGTAAACAGTAAAGAATACTTATAAATATACCGGCATAAAATTTTTTTTAATATGTATAAAAGTATTATTATAGAATTTTTTTTAAAAAAATATAATGATAGAATATTTTTATTAATAGAATGATTAATAAAATAATTAACAGAATAATTATATCAGTAATGCATATCATTATTTAATGTATGACCTGATCTACCATTCTCTCTCATTTCTAAATATCATATGATCGTGCCTTTCAGGATTCTTGCCTTCTATTGTAACCTGAGTTTAATTGCAAGATATAAGTAATTAATTATTGAAAAACAATATTAAGAGTTTTTAAATAATGGTTTATTAAAATTTCAGCTGCAAATAACAGTCTTTACTCGACTTTTCGTAATCTTTATTTATGACGTAAACTCACGTATCATTATTGTCAAATTTCTAGAAGTTATATTTGAAAGGGGAAAAGAATGAATGCATGCATGACTGCAAGAAGTTAGAAAAGGCATAAGGAGCACCAGCAACTTACCAAACAGTGAGGGTCTTCTAATGATTTGCATGAAAATGAAGTAAGGATTTGAAAACACCAAGTTGATCCCTGAAAGTTCCTTGTTTAGTCTCGTCACCAGCTTGCTTAACTTGTCATTGAACTCCAAAGCCACAGTGTTATAACTCTGCACACAATCACGCCCACCCATTAAATTCGAGTTTCTTTCCAATGGCATACAACCCATCGGAGGGAGCCCCCCGAGGGATATTTTTCGAGCACCTAGACCATAGAGCTCCTTGACAAAGTTTTCGGCAATTCCTGCTAGGAAATTTTCATATTCCGAGATGGTGTACTGTCTTGATCGGCGGCCGCCGGGAAAGGCATAGTAGTTCTCCAGGAAGTCATTTGTTCCTATGCTTATCATGTGTATACCCTCGTTTATAATTTGATTAGCCCGAATTTCTCCAAGATAGGCCCTCAGTTTCATCTGATAGTCCTTGTAGAACAACATTTGCTTCCACAGTGGTATCACAGACTGCAAGACAAACAATATCGTGCCATGACAGATAAAGTTAATTGTGTTCATGGGATAATCATGATGACCGCAAGCTCCTACAGCGACTTAAAAACTGTGACTTAGCCATAAATGTAGCATGGTGTAGTGCAATTAGCTACGCACAAATGTGTATAGACTGTTCATAAATGACGAAGTAATACATACATACATACAGACATACAAACATACATATATCTGTGCGCGAGCGCGCCACGAAAACTGGAACTTGATTGGCACTTACTAGCAAATCACTAGTTTCATTATCGTAGCCAGTTGCAGCAGAAGCAAAGGTAACTCCAACAGCAAAATCTGATATGTTATATGCTGGATCCAAGTAGGCTGGAACTGCTGACCTGAGTCCTAGAGCCTGAGAGATAAAATCGGTGGCGATTCGACCATTTGAGAACCTCCCGGTAGGACGACCCCCAGTGAAGTCACGACCATAGGGCTCAAAATTGCTCCGAGCAACCGTTGGAATGAAATTGTTATTTCCAGCATCAACAGAGGAGTCCCCAAAGACGATAACAGCCGGAATTTTTGCCTGAATTGTTATGACCAGAGTTAAAAATTGAGCCAGCGATAAGAACCATGAAATGAACAACACGTTTGCCATATTTTTCTCCCTTATCTAGCTAGATAGCTTGCCTGTTTCTGTCTCACTACAACTCGGAATAGCTAGCGAGAAGCTTGCGATACATAAATACTAGGAGTAGTGTTTGCTGGAAAGTAAATGACAAGGCTGACTTTCAAGGGTTTGTGGAGAAGGTCGTTGGCTATCTTAATTGCGACCAGAGAAGGAGAGATTCATAATTACGCGTGGGGGCAGAATGGCAGGGCTTCATGCTTTTTCTTCCCTTTCTTTGGACTCGAGGGATATAATTGAAAGAATATATATTAATTTGCCTTGCGCAATGGTTGCGGGATTTAATTTTATTTACTTCAGATGTAATGAAAATAAATGTTTATAAGAAAGATCAATAATGATTTAAGTTCTAAAAATATATGTTTTATTAGATGAGTTTTTATTTTTTTTTATTCTTACAAAAACATATATTTTTCATTAGCAACATGTTTTTTTTTAAAAATAAAAAACTAGAGCTCATTAAATAATATTCATAAAAATCTCAATTAATTGAATTTAGTTGAATTGAGGAGGGAAAATTGTATCTCTTCAATCAAAACTCCTTTTCTTGTTCATTTATTTCTTTTTTGATATGAAAAATATTTGTTTGTTTTTTTACAAGAATCATTGTTTTTTAAACATAAACTTAATTATCATGATCTAAAAAGAAATGTTCAATAAAAAAAATCATGAATTGATAATTTGCGTGAGATAAAAAGAAAAAATAAAAGAATATTTAATATGAAAAAAATATATTTAATTTGAAGGATAAAATAAAAATATTATTATTATTATTATTATTAAATTTGTAAAAAGAATATTATCACTATTAGAAAAAAAAAGTAATAAGATCTAGTATGGTTCCAAATCCAAGGCCACCAGGGTATGACATGTTTAATATTCTTATAAAAATTATAAATATTATTATTAATAATATAATTATTAAAAAATTAAAAAATATTATCACTATTAAAAAAATTATAAATTTAATTTGAAGAGTAAAATTAAAATATATTATTATTATTAATAATTTTTTTAAAAAAATTATTGTTATTGAAGAAAAACCATAAATTTGATTTGAAAGTTAAAATTAAAAATCATAAGAACTTAGGTCATGCATGTTTCATATTATTAATATATTTTTAATAAATTTTAAAAAATATTATTACTATTAAAAAATAATTGATTTGATTTGAAGGGTAAAATTATTATTGTTGTTTCTGTTATTGTTTTTAATATTATTTACATAATTATTAATAAATTAAAAAAAAATACTCTTATTGAAAAAATAGTAATAAGATCTAGTATGGTTGTTAGATTTAAGAACGCTTGAGTGTAACTTGGTTACCAGATCCAAAAAGTTTGAGTCTGACATGTTTATTATTATTATTATTATTAAATTTGAAGAAAAACATTATTACTTTTGAAAAAAAATCATAAATTTGATTTGAAGGGTAAAATTAAAATTTATTATTAATATTATTATTTTAAAAAATATTATTACTATCGAAGAAAAGTCATAAATTTTATTTGAAAGGTAAAATGAAAAACCATAAAAACTTGGGTCAAACATATTTAATATTATTATTAATATTATAAATATTATTATAGTCATTATTATTAATAAATTTGAAAAATATTATTACTATTGTAAAAAAAAATAATAAATTTGATTTGAAAAATAAAAATTAAAAATTATTATTATGATTTCATTATTGTTTATATTATTTACATAATTATTAGTAAAAATTTTTAAAAATATATTATTACAATTAAAAAAATAATAATAAGGTCTAACATGTTTTCAAACCCAAGGGCATTTGAGTGTGACATAACTGCTAGACCAAAGATTCTTGGATCTAGCTTGGCTATTAAACCTAAAAAGCCTATAAAAATTAAAAAAAATTAATTTAGATTTCTATTTATGATACTTCAAAAATAGTTTAAATATTTTTTTTATAAAAAATAAACAATTTATAAAAAAAATTAATTAGAATTTTTGTTTAGGATACTTTAAGGATAGTTTAAATTTTTTTATATACAAAAAAAAATAATTAGAATTTCTATTCAGAACACCTTAAGAGTAGTTTAATTTTTTTTCATAAAAAATAAAACAAATTTATAAAAAAAATTAATTAAGCATGACAATTATATCCAAGTCGCTTGGGTCTGCTTGGCATTGTTGCCAGACCCATAGCGCTTGGGTTTGGCATGGTTGTCAGGCCTAAAAAGATTAAAATATTTTTTATACTCTTAATATTTTTTTGACATTATAAAAATATAATATCGATTCGCTGTGAAATGCGAGCTAATATACTAGTGAGACACTAAGAGATTCCTAAAAAATAGAAGAGAAGATTGAATAAATTGAAAGGGAAAGGAAAAAAGCTTCTCTCTCCTAAAAAAACATTGGTAAATAAAAAAAACTCCTTCCCTGTCATCTCTCTTCAACTTCTATTAGTCCTTCCCTATCATCGCTCTTCAACTTCTCATTGATAGCTCACCTTTTTGAGCTTATCTCCTGCCATTTTTCTACCATAATAACACCAATAATCCATCCATAAACTACCACAATCTTGTCGTCCTCATAGATAGCTTGAAAAAAATGCAACAACTCCTTCCATCTTTATAGTCGATCACCGACACTATACCATAAACCCTCTCTTTTCTTATCAACAAGTCTCTTCACAGTGCCAACGCTTCACTGCGGGGCTGTATTATTTTTTTTACATAAAAAATAATGTTCATCTGCTACAAGTGTGTTGTAACATCTCACATAGAAAGAAACGTGTCTAAAGCCAAACCATATTAAAACAGTTGGTATCTAACCTTATAAGACACTTTTGAAACCCTAAAGGGGACCTGGGTGAAAGCTCTGAGAATGGGCGGACTGCGAGGCCCAAAAGGGATAATATCTGACAAAAGGACATGTTTTAAGCCTGTGGGCTGCCAAAAACAAAATCGTGAGACATGAAAGTTAGGTTGGGCTGAGCCACAGCGAACAATATTTTGCAAGGGGAGCGAGTCGGGCCTTACATATGGTATTAGAGTCAAGGATGACACGTTCTTAAGGTGAGGGGATTGTAACATTTCATATAAAAAAAAGTGTCTAGAGATATGGTATATTAAGACAGTTGTTACCTAACCTTGTAAGACACATTTAAAACCCTAAAGGGGACTTGGACGGAAGCCCTAAGAGTGGGTGGACTCGAAGGCCCAACGGGAACAATATCTGACAGGGTAAGTGAGTTGCGCTACTCTAAAGGACATGTTTTGAGCCTATGGGCTGCCAAGAACAAAACCATGAGGTGTGAAAGCCAGGTTGGGCTGAGCCATAGCGAATAATATTCTGCAAAGGAGAGTGGACCGGGCCTTACACGTGTTTTATAAAAGAAAAACATATGTTACTTGCGTCATAAATCTGATTGTGTTGAGTAAACTGACTTTAATTCAATTAGATGGAAAAAAAAAAGAAAAAGAAATGACATTAAATTGATACAACCCATTAAATATAGAAGAATGAAATGGGGTAAAAAGAAAAACATGAAAAAATCAATCTTGGTTAACTAAAGTTGGCATGACAAACCTCTAACCTGGATAATTAAAGTTTAGCCAACCCATAATATTGCGCCAAACCCATGACCTAAATCATAAGATTCCGAAACCTCAATAAAAAATAAACAGGATTATAAAGAATTTTTTTATAAAAAAAAAATTATGTTAACTTTTCAAACTTGTGACCTATATTTTTAGACCCGATCTGAAAAAAACCATGAGTTTATTTTCCAATTAATCAAATAATAAATGATGAAATTAAAAAAAATATACAAAAAGATTTTTTTAAAAAATATAGCAATTAAAAAAATAAGAATCAAAATTGAAAAAAATTATTTGATTGAATGATGGAATTGAAAAGAAAAATCAATTTAGCAAATAGACCAAAAAGAATGAAGATCAAAATTAATATAAAAAATAAAAACATTATTTTGATTAAAAGGTGAAATTGAAAGAATAATAATTTTTACAAAATGGTCAAGAAAACAGTTTGAAATAAAAAAGGTAATAAATTAAAAAATATAATATCATCAATTTAAATTAAACGTTGAAATTAAAAACCAATAAAACTTTTAGAAAAAAAAACCAGGGAAAAAAATAAAAATCAAAAGAATGAGAACTAGATTGGAGAATATAATATTTGGTAAATTAAAATTGAATAATAAAATTAAAAATAAAGAAAATTTCTAAAAAGATCTAAAATTAAAAAATTAAAAATAAAATGAATGAGGGCTAAAATTGAAATATCAATAATAAATAGGGTCAATTTGTAATTTTTTAGGGAGAAGAAAAATAAAGGTATATCACAACAAATTAGGTTACTACTAAAGATATGCGCTGCATCAATAAAAAGAGGACATATCAACACTTCCAACAACATGATAAAAAGGTATTTTTGGACGTCAAAAAGCACTATATGTATTGACCAAAAGATGTAAGTGCCTTCTACACATCCCTGAGACTTGTACAGGCGTGCCCATCTTTTTTTTTTTTTTTATTTAGCCAAATATAATATTACCCTTGAGTTAACTTGATAATTATAAAAAAAAATTATGAAAATACTAGAATGTCCCTTGCCTCTATGTTTAATTTTTTTTCTTTATTTTAAGTATATTCTGGTTGTTTCATTGTGAATTTAATTACTTATTATTTTTTATGTTTGGTTAAATACCAAATCTCCTCAACTTAAATTATAATTATGAAAAAGCCATTTTGAAAATATAAAAATACCTCTTTACATCATGCTTAATTTTTTTTTTGCATATAAGGATATTTTAATTATTTTACAATATAATTAATATAGGAAAACACTTGTTTATTTTTGATAAATTAAAAAATAATAAATGGACCATATAAAAATATTTTAATATTTTTGGAGTTGCAAAAACATCATTAGACTGTTGTCGCAAACAATGCTCATTAGTCTAGAGTTAAAATGTTTTTCTAAGAAAATATTTTAATATTTTTGGAGTTGCAAAAACATCATTAGACTGTTGTCGCAAACAATGCTCATTAGTCTAGAGTTAAAATGTTTTTCTAAGAGATTTTGATTTTTTTTATTACACTGATCATCCAGTAAACAATGCTTAAATTTAGAGTCGAAGTGTTTTTCTAAAAGGTTTTGGTTTCTTTAAATAACTAGCACATTACTTAAAACATAAGAAATCTAGGAAGGATTTCTAGTTACAATAAATAGGTGACAATTTTTTTTTCACTTTTAATTTATAGAGATATCCCCGTTGACATCCCATGAACACTTAATTCTGGTGAAATTTAATTTCTAAAACTTGAACTCTGTTAAGTTGTAAAACCATAACAATGTACCAATGTTTCCATTTACGATTAATTTGAGAAGGAGACATATTATATAAAGGCAAAGAGCAAACATTATTGGTTAAAAAGCTAAAATTACATTTTTGTTAAATAAGAAAAGATAGATATAGCCAAAATTACATCTTAATCAAACATTTTTTCTTCTTCTTCTTTTTTTTTATTTTTTTTTTACATTCACCTTAATTAACAATAACATATCAAGGCGGCGAGGAAATCTTTGTTTATCTTCTCAGTAATGTTTATTGGAATAATAATTATTTTTAATGAGATTTATTAGGGATTTAGATTTATAATTTATTTTAGTTTATTTTTTATAAAATTATTCTAATTTCATGATTCAAGTTATGAGTTTTACGAATTAACCTGATTGACTCAAGTTTTTTTAAGTCTTTTTTATAATTGAGTTTTTTTAAAATTCTATTCTTTACCATTTGGATTGATTAAAAATTAAGTTTTATAATTTATTTTGATTTACTTTTTATAAAATTATCTTAGTTTTATGACTTGAGTCAAGAGTGTGGCGAGTTAAACCAGGTTGATTAAGGTTTTTTATTTTATTTTTTTCAATTTTATTCTTCAATATCAAATTTATCAGGAATTGAGTTTCATAATTTATTTTTATTTTATTTTTATGAGGTTTTCTTAGTCTCATAATATAGATTTGACAGATTAAATCGAGTTTTATATATATATATATATATATATATATATTAAGGTCTGATAATCTAAGTTGCGGATTTTATATGTTAACATAGACTGACTTAAATCAAACCAAAATAATATATTATTGTTTTAATATTTAAAATAAAAATATTATCTTAATTGTTTTTAATTAAATTATGCATCTTTTGTTTTCTGGATGTCCAAATTATCTTTAGATTTATTAAGTTAAACAAGTCACAAGGAATTAACATTTACTTGATTTAATTTTTTTTCTTTCATGAAAATATGTTAGTAGTGTCTAATATTTTTTTAAATAAAAAATTAATAGGAACCGCAGGAAAATAATTTAATATAATCTATAAACATTGCGAGTAATACTATAAGAAAATTGTGGATGTCAGTTAAGCAACATATTTTCCTAGCTGGGAGATATATAAGTTTGAGCTACTAAAATTATGAGGCTAGCTACCCAGGACATCCGTGATTAGAATTAAATTATTAATTTTTACAATAAATTAAGCATCTATTTTCATGCATACGTGACACTCCAAATGCATGAGAAGTCAAGATTTTAGATGGGAGAGCCACATATGTCGAGATGCCATTGGCAGCTGTTAGATTTTGCCACCGAAAGGGATGTAGCAGCTGAGTGGGGAGGGAATTAATGCAGCAAAAAATGGTTGCGACAGCCCTCGAAAGGCGAGAGAGACGACCTCTTCCTTCACTGGACAAAGGCATTGAAAGCTTAATCTCCAACAGAAAGGGAGGCGCTGTGCCTTGGTGACATTAATGCTCGATGTATCTTCATGAGAGATTTGCTCCCACTGTCCCCTCAAATCTCCCTACGCCCGGAGCTTTCCTGATAGCTACGGAACATATAGAAAATTTCAAAAACATAATATTATTTTTATGGGTCAATGTCACTTGAATTATTCTGGAAAAACAAAAAAATTGGGTCGAGAGATGTTCAGGGGTGGAGCCATGTTCGAGTTGCTAGGGTCAGCTTCATTTAATATAAGCATTCGGTTATCATACTACAAGTTGACTATTTAATTGCAAGGTAAAGTTGCGCGTGTACAACACATGGCTCGTTCTTAGGGGGTTTGTTTTTTTTTTTTTTTGGAATTTAGCATATTAAAAAGGAAAATTGAAAAATAACATCATTTAAAAATATTTACGAAAATAATACAGTTTAGTGAGTGAAATATATAAGTATCATCTCTTTTAAATTTTAAATGGCCTAACACACATTACAATGAAAAAAATGAAAGAGAAAATAGAAAAAATAAAAAGAAATAAAAAAATCTAAAAGTTATATAATAATTTAAACGATGATATTACTGGTATCATTAAAAAAATTTGGATAAAATTAATTTAATAATATTAAAAAAAATTATCAATGATTATCGAAGTAAAAATTCAAATAATTAGGTGTTTTAATAATTAACTCACACTTACACCATAAAGAAGTCAAGCATCCATGAAATTTTTCTTAAATTAAAAACAGAAATTTTTTTTGAAAGAATGAAGAAGGAGAAGATGAAGAGGCTATGGTTTTTCTTCCCTCTTATTCCAATTTGAACGTCAACCTTTACAAGGATAGAGAAGAAGAACTTGGCCAAATGACAAAAATATTCTTAAAGAGTCCATCGGTCATTTTTTGGTATTATCCAAGTGTTAGTATGTTTATAAAGCATTTCTGATCTCTAATTAACCTACATTTTTAACCTAATTTATAAAATTATATCAGAAGATTCTTTGTAAAATTTGAGTTTGATCTAACAGTTAGATTAAAAGTTATATTCAATCGCATAAAACTAGACAATATGTAATTTACGCTAATTTTCAAAATTTTCAATGTTTTTATTTTATTAAATCATCAATATTTTCAAAATAATTCATTTGTGACTTTCATCCCAATTTATAATACAAAATTTCCTCCAACTTCATTCTCTTTCAGGTTAAAAATTATGTGATTATATGTAGAACTTATTATACTGGCGGTCTGGATCATTCACATATAAAATCATACATTAATTTATTTAAAAATTTCAAACAATTTTATAAATGTTTTCTCCTCAAATTTATAAAAATTATCCGTATTTATCTCTAATTTATCAAGTTTTAGACTATGAGTTTATATTATACCCTTTATGTTTGTAGGTCATATTTTTAAAATTAAAACATATTTTTAGTACTAAGTTCCCAAAATTTCTTTCCTTTTTTTATCTCTTCATTTAGGTGTTTATCTGTTTTTCTTTGTTTTTTATTTTCCCAATATCTTTCATAGTTCTATTTTTAAATTAATATAGGAACATTTTATTTCAAATTCCCAAAATATAAAGTCACCTTCTTAATTCAAATATTCAATTTACTCATTTAATATAGTATTTTCTTATTAATTTTATGAATTTAATCCAAGGGTTTACAATAAAAAATTCAATGAATCTCTAAGCTTTTTCCTCGCTGGTAGTGGACTGAGCTTGTATTTTTAGGATTGCGATTAGAACTTAAAAGTGTATTTTTATCAAGGTTTTATATCATCATATTGCTCTTAAAGTATCATTAAATTCTCTAACTTAAGCATGTTTTATAATAACAAGTATAATAATATAAGATAACTTTAATTTATGGTAAATGGTCATTTTAAATATAAGAATATCTCACAATTTAAAGGATTGATTGATGTAATTAACTATTAAAAGCAAAAAAACAAAGAGATGGCTAAACTGAGAAAAGAGATATTGGTTCAATCCAAATTAGAACACCATTCAGTCACTAGATCATATCTAGAGCTGTAGAATTTGGATTTGGGTTTGCTCTATATGGATGGAAAGCTAAAACATAAGCCTAAAACTTTCATGAGGAGTCCAAGATTCAAAAATATCATTTTCAAGTTCAAATTGTTGCAACAACTGAGAAGTCAAAATCTGTCTTGCAACCTCGACACTGTTTAATGCTCAGCCTATATCTTGAGTTCTAGAAGCCCAAATGACCTCTCTTTTTTTGTTGGAAAGCTGAGACAATTTTCTAGAACTTTTATACATATGATTTGTTCAAATTCTGATGTTACAATGATGTTTTATTCAGACAAGAAGATAAGGATTGTTACCAAGTCAAGATATGGTCATCCACTCAATAATTAGTCAATAAATTAATAGTTTTAAATTTTGGTTTATAAAAGGAGGCATTTGCCATGCATTTATGCATTTTGGTTTTCAGATCAAGATCATGTTTAGCCCATATCTCGAGTTCTAGAAGTCTAAATAATCTTATTTTTTTCTTATTAGAAGCTGAGACAATTTCCTAGAACTTTCATGGAGACAATCTATTTCATTTTCAAGTTCAAATTGTTGCAACAACTGAGAAGTCAAAATCTGTCTTGCAACCTCGACACTGTTTAATGCTCAGCCTATATCTTGAGTTCTAGAAGCCCAAATGACCTCTCTTTTTTTGTTGGAAAGCTTAGACAATTTTCTAGAACTTTTATACAGATGATTTGTTCAAATTCTGATGTTACAATGATGTTTTATTTAGACAAGAAGATAAGGATTGTTACCAAGTCAAGATATGGTCATCCACTCAATAATTAGTCAATAAATTAATAGTTTTAAATTTTGGTTTATAAAAGGAGGCATTTGCCATGCATTTATGCATTTTGGTTTTCAGATCAAGATCATGTTTAGCCCATATCTCGAGTTCTAGAAGTCTAAATAATCTTATTTTTTTCTTATTAGAAGCTGAGACAATTTCCTAGAACTTTCATGCAGACAACCTATTTAAATTCTGATATTAGCAATGACGTTTTGTTTAGACAAGAAGATAAGGATTGTTAGCAAATCAAGATGTGGTCACCCACTCAACAATTAGTCAACAAATCAATAGTTTCAAATGTTGGCCTATAAAGAAAGGCATTTGCCATGCATTTAGGCATATTAATTTTCAGATCAAGATTATGTTCTTGCTTTTTTTTTATATTTTTGTAATGATTAAGTTTTGCTTATATTAATCTCCTGTTTATGCTTTCCATTTCATATCCTTTACTTAGTTAACTTATATTTTATTTATGTTCTTATCTTGTTTATTTATGTTTCTCTCTTTCATTATGTTTAGTTAAGTTTATTATGTCAAGGTG
>NW_011500125.1:21998-27670 GCF_000495115.2 Populus euphratica
CTAATATAATTATGTTAATAATTTATAATCTGATTAGAACCTCCTTTTGTATGCTTTCTAGTTCAGTATTAAGAGAGAACCTCCTTTGTGTGTGCTTTCTAGTTCAGTACTAAAAAGAATTTATATTATACTTGTTTGAAATACCATTAGTGGATCCTCTAACCTTGACAATTGTTTTTATCATTGTTTAATTCTTACATTAATCTTACATCTCAAAGTCTTCCTCATCCTCATCCTCATCATCATTTATAATTTATAAGTTAACCTCCCTATAGTTCGATCCCGGTCTTGTCGAGTTGTTTATTACTTTGACACTCTTATATTTGGGAGAAGACATCAATCTTTTGATCGCGTCAGGTTAAAATTACATGCAAAGAAAAAAACTCTCATGCTTAAGTCAATTTTAATTTTTTTTTTGTTAAAATGTTAAGCATGTAAAGATTTCTTTAGGAAATTAAAGAAGATGAATTGTTTTTTAGATTGGGTATCAAATCCCCTCACCTCGCTCCGGTCGTTGAGTTTTTATGAAAAAAACTTATTACATTTACCTTTTCTAATAAACAATGTCAAACATGAAGCGACATAACTATTTGTAGCTCATTGTGTGGAAAGATTCTTGTGAAATGATAATAGATAAGGTTTATTGGTTTATAAGGTGATACTTGATTAGTTATATAGGTTGTCCAATAAAATCACTTAAATTGAATTTATTGAATTATGCGATAAATTATATGGTGAAGTAACCAGTAATAATTTTATAGGTTTGTGTGAAAATATTCATATAGATAATAGAAAAAATAAACATAAATATGTGAAAAAAATATCCAAAAGGAGCTGGAGAAACCTGATGGCTCGACCAACTCATCTTTTTTTTTCCACCAATATTGCCCCAAAGTTATTTTTAATATTACGTGTTAAAAGTAACTTATCCGATGTAACATCAAGAAATAAAGAAGAAGACAAATCTATTTATGAATCAAAACTTTCACATCAAGAAATAAAGAAGAAGACAAATCCATTTATGAATCAAAACTTCCTATAAAATCAGGTTGTAAATTCAAACTTGGTGTCATGCATATAAGGAACCATAGTTTATATGCAAATCTTGGAAAAAGGGAGAGGATTTGTATTAGTTGGTGTTGAATGCATGGTTTTTTTTATTAGTGTGCAAGGAAAAGTGAAGGGTGAGTGATGAGTTATAAGGTATACAAAATGTTTTAGTATATAAGTTGGCAATCATGCATTTTGTTTGGACAGGAGAATGACACTTTGCATCTATAAGATCAAGAAAGATATAGAAATGAAAGAAAAATAAAAAAGGAATATAATTTTTGTTTGGGTGGTCTAGTGACCACTAACATTTGTTTTTATGATTCATGACATGGTCCTATAAGCTAACATGTGTTCTTATACACACAAGGAGCTTACAAGGTGTAGTTGATTGGACAAGTAACGTGAAAGCATGGCATATGAAAGGGGTGATGAATGGGAGTGGTTATGAATTATAATTAACCCGAAAAGTTATCCCCTTGCTAAAAATTTAATGTCAAATTGTAATTGTCTTTCCTTAGTTTGTTTTTCCTCATTGTCTTGGTGCTTTTTTTTTTGTTAACTAGTGTAATATTTTATATTTGCATTAACATGTTTATCTTTAAGTTTTCTCCCGCCAATTATTTTAGAAAGCTTTTGCATGGTAATAAAAATTCTCATTCTAGTACGCGTGTATCCTTAACATCATCCTTGTCCCTAGTTCCATATAATGATATGTCTCAAAGTATATAACTACCTATATGGTAAATGTAATTACAAATAAAATTCTAGGTGTGAGTTATGAGGCTAGGTTCCCTCATAATGAAGAGAGAATTGATGAGAATGGTCAACATCATGGAAAATCCAAAATCACTGTGCCACTTTACATGTTTAGGTGTGGCTATAATTTCCCCCTCAAAGGTTTTTTGAAAGCCATATTCATGAATTATGGAATATGTCTAAGTCAACTTCATCCTAATGGTTAGAATATATTTATAACCTTTTCAATGAAACTCCTTCAATATATCTTTTAAAACCTATTATAAGTTAAAGGGGTGCATTGAAAGTAATAAAGACATTACCTAGTTCTTTACCTTTCATCATCAACCACACAATTTTTTAAATAATATATTTCAATAAAGGCTAGAGTCTCTACCTAATTGGAGAGGTGAATGGATAATCAAGAGGTACACTAGAAATGTGATATTGATGGAAGAGTATAGGTGTCACGAGGTGCGCGAGCGTTTGGCAATGACGGAGGCTCTTGTCGTGCCTCCTATGTGAGGTTTTATGTGTTGGAAAGAGTTTTGGATTTAATCACAAAATTATGATTAATGTTTAGGAATTGCCACCTAGTATTATGGTCTCTAGAAATCTATGGTCTGCGAGAGTTTGAGTAAGGGACTGGTTGTGCAAAAGAAAGACTCATTACCCTAATGTACCCTACCTAAGGTAAGCTGCATTGTTGTTTGATTTTTTTTCTGAGTCAGGTTTCTATTGGTCTTTTCTAAGGCTCAAGGCAAATTTATCTTCATGAGAGAGTCTCTACCTTATTGGATTAAATCCTAATTGTTCTAAAGTTTGAATTTTGACATTGTATTTATTTACATCTTGTTTCTTTAATACCCGAGGGTGTACTTTATCGTGTAATTTTACACCCCACAAATATTAAAGTCTACATCTATTTCCTAAAATATTGGAAAAAGATTTTTGACATCTTGGCCAAATCTTAATAGATAATCATAAACCGGTTATGATATCTATTTTTGGATTTAAAAAAAAAACATGAAAAAGATGCAATTTTTGTTTTTTATAAAAAAAATATACTTGAAAAATTTCAGGATTTGGCTATATGCAACAAAATATATTTTTCTTTTTTGAAAATGGAGATTGATTTAAAAGTTTTTTGATATTTTTTTAAAATGTTTTGAATTTTTTTAATAATTTCAGAGAAAACTAGGTATTTTAATACCGGATTTATATTTTACTGTGTAAGTATACAACTTGATATTGTACAAAATTGATAGAAAAAATATGCAAGAAAATCACAAATTTTTTGAATGATTTGTTTTTTAAATTTTGGATTAAAAAAAAAGGTACACTGTATAAACAGTGGACGTGAATTATAATTCATGCCACTTTTCATGGGGATTTGGGTTCATGGGGAGGCTGACACGCTGTCTGTTGGTGGAGGAGGAATGTTTCTGTAGGGTCTATAAGGGCTGAAGAAGCAACGGGAGAGAAAGAAAGAAGAGAGGACGGTGGCTGAAAGAAAAAACAGGGGAGAAGTTGATTTTTTAGCTTATTTTGGACCCTATTTTCTCCTCCCTCAGGCCATCAAATCCACCTCTATTTATAGACAGTGGAAGAGGGTAATCTTGTCTACATTGGAGAAAAATTTCAGCCCTTAATTCAGATAAAAAAGATCTCAACTGTTGGCTCAAAGTAGGCATGACACACTGTTAAATTGTTTTTAATTGAACCCCTAATTGACCCTAAATTTTTTCAATCAAGGCCCTAATGAACTTTAATTAGAGCCCCGAAGTTACACGCCTGTTGCGATATCATCCTTGGTCTCGGATTTCTTCAATTTAGCCCCTAATTGACCCCCAAACTTTAATTTTCTTGCAATTTGGCCAATAATTTTGATCAATTAACTTGGTAAAAATTAAATTTGGTCTCTTAAATTTCCAATCTTCTCAATTAAGCTAAAATTAGGCCCCCAAACTTAATTTTTCACTAATTAATTCTTAAATAAAATTAATTTGACTCATTTAAAGTATAATTAAGTCCTTGTGCTTAATTAAATTCTTTAATTGGACCCAAATTAATTTTTAAACATAATTAAAATTTTATTTGACCCATGATTAAATCAAATTAGCCTATTAAAAATTTAATTATGTCTTTGGACTTAATTTTTATGTAAATTCATCCAATAATCATTTAATTTTACCTTGAATTTGCATTTTTTTCCTCCATTTTGGGCACAATGGGGTACAATTAGGCATTGAACTTCCTCCAAAAATTGCAGCTTGATTCCCCGACCTGCATTCTCCATGTTGCCAGTCTGTATTTTATTTTTTTGATTTTTTAATTTGAAAAAAGATGATTTTAGGGGAATAACCCAGAATTGGGTTATGACAATAGAAAATAAAGGTCTTTTTTTACTTTAAGAGTTCCCACACCATACTATAATATTCTTCATATTTTGACCAACTCCATATTACCCAAAACATATATCACATAATGATCTTATTTAGTTAAGAGCCACTTGAGAAATATATTTAGGGTATGAATGGTGATTTTAGTGTGTTTTGATTTTTTTAGCTTTATTATGTGTTTTTATTTGTTTTTTTTAAGAGGATGTGCAAGTAGTTCTAGTGGGAGTAGAAAAAAGATGAAAAAAGTGATAGAGGTCAGTGATAGTGAGGAGACTAAGGAGTTAGGTAGTTTTTCTAGTAAGATAAATCAAGCTAGAGTCGATCATGCGACTACCAACTTAAAATCTAGCTTTAATATTGTTTCCTCGGGTCTATGTACCACTCTCACATCTTTTACTCATGTTTACCATGTTCTTATATCCCATACTTCTTTGTCTATCACCACCACAAGCTTTACCATTATCATTGACAACATTGTTTCTTTCTTAAATGCTTGGAATCTTTCACCAGTCTAGGAATATAGATAAAAGGTTTTTCTCATCTTCAAGCCACTAGCTTTGCTCAACCCTTGAATATTGTGTTGTCTAAATAAAAGAAAGATGAGGGTAATGGCCTTATTGAGAGAAAATTTCTTATGAAGTCAATCATTTTTACACGCTTAACTTCACTAAGTATTTGGGACATATTTAATGCTTGCTTTCTAAGATGAGCTTTTCAGATGCATACACACTCAAAAGTTTATTTCCTTCTAGAGCGTGTGTGTATTTGTAGGTTTTTCACATACATTCCACATCCATACAACATCCATACATATATAGGAGGTTGAGAAAGAGAATCTAAATAGATGTGTGGCCCTTATAAAGATGGAGCTTCAATCAGCTAGGAGAGTTGACTCTTAAGCTCTAAGACAGCTTCACGAGATAAAAGCCTTTTACCATTAGTAAAAAAGAAAGACACTATTTTTTTAGATTTGATGGCAATGTACGGTGAAATTGATAATATTAAAGAGGAGCTTGCCACAATTGACACGATAATGTTCTAACACGGTTATTCTCATTATGAAGTGATTGATTATCTTCTTTGGCCATATTTTCTGAAAATGATGAGGATACCCTACAAAGTCTACCACTTGATGTACGTGACCACACTCTCATGCACGTGTACGAATAAAATAAAAGGAAAAAGAAAACAAAAGAAGAAGAAACAAGAGAAAAGAAACAAAGTTATATACAAGAAAAGTGAAAAGAGAAAATAAAATAAATACTATAATTTATACAAGAACTTACCTCCCCGGCAACGGCGCCAAAAACTTGACACGACTAAAAGATTGATGTCTTCTCCCAAGTGCAGGAGTGTCGAAGTAATAAATAACCCGGCAAGACCGGGGTCGAACCACAGGGAGGTTAATTGTACAAATTATAAACAACAATTATAAAACAACAATAACAACAACAGTAATAATAATAATAATAATAATAATAA
>NW_011500125.1:29924-38041 GCF_000495115.2 Populus euphratica
TATTAAACTGTCATTCTGAAGCATGTGAGAGTCATTTCTGGTAAAAAAACAGCTACGATAATCTTTCAAAATGGATTTTATTGGCCCACCATGTTTAAGGACACGCATGCATTCTGCAAAACTTGTGAAAATTGTCAAAAGATTGATACTGGTCAAAAAGTTTTGTTTTATAATTCTCAACTCCATTTATTCTCTAGAGAGCTAAGATCAAGATGGGGCAGTCCATTTATTAAGAAACATGTGTATCCTTATGAGGCCTTTGATATTGAGAATTCAATGAATGACGATGTTTTTAAGGAAAATGGACATCGTTTGAAAGCTTACTTTGATAATTTTCCTAGTGAAAATGAATTAACTGATTTGAATGATCTTGTAGATAAAGGTTGATTTTTTTTTTCTCATGTTGTTCTCGTGTTTTTTTCTTGAGTGATTTTTGCTAGCTTCTCTCACCCTGGTCAAATAGCGGACAACGGTACTCCGTGACTTAAGTCGGTTCTTTCAGTTTCCTATAATAACTGATATCTATGTATATATTTGTGCAATTCTATGAATCTCTCTTTCAATTCTCATTTGAAAATGAACACTAATCTAGAAAAATTGAAAAAGTATTTTCCCACTCTGCCTTAGAATGCGATTACAAAAATTTACCGTGCTAGATGTGCAAGATTGAGGTTGTTAATGAATCATGAAATTCCTGAAGATATTCACTATTGATTGAAACAAAGGTCTGATTATCAGATGAGTCCTCGAATTCCTTTATTTCACACATGCTTGGAATAGATAAAAGCACTTTTACAAAGAAACGTCATGTAAAACGATTAAAAATCTGTCATCGATGTGCCAGATGGATCTGTAATGCACAATGTCATTCTTTAGAAATGGTATCTATAAATCGTGAAGATAAAATACAATTCATTAAGGATGACCTAAGTAAGGAGTCTTTAGATAATCTTCTATTAACTCTTGAGACGCATCCTAGTGGAGATGTGCATCGTGCAATTCATGATTTATGGCCTTATTTTCATAAAGAACATGCTCGACTTAGTCTTAGCAATCTCACTAAAAAAGACCATGTTTGCCAGTTTTTAAGAAAAATGGATGAGAAGCCTATCCCCGACGCATAAAAGGCGTTTAAGTCGTTCTTGGACGTAAAACCAAGGGAAGATGTGAGTCACAATCACAACTACCTGTACATACATATACTTTTTCAAAAATAAATAAATAAATAAAGAGAGAGAGTGTGTGTGTGTGAGACTCTAGCTGGCCTCATATAGGTGGCATGATTGCCTTTTTAATCTATAAAATCCTCTCTTCCTTCTTTTCATTTCTACTCAACCCATACATTCAACAAATATAGAAGTGTGTAGAAATGGCAAGTTCCTCAAGTCATCACATAAGAAATATTTGTGTTTTCAGAGGATCTAGTCTTGGGAAAGAAAAGTAGTTTTTAGAATTACCAAATCATCTTGGTCAGGTGCTAGCTGAGAGAAAGATTCATTTAGTGTATGGGGGAGACAGTCTTGAGTTAATGGAAGGTGTGTTAATAACTGTATTTTTAGGAGGCAGTCAAGTTTTGGGGGTCATCCCCGAAGCTTTAGCACAAGGGGACATCATTGGAAAAACAATTGGAGAGGAACTACAGGTCTCCACAATGCCTGCTCGAATGAATGTAATGTTTAACCATGCCGATGCCTTCATTGCCTTACCAGGTGGTCTAGGCATATTGGAAGAGATCTTTCATATTTCCTCTTAGAGCCAACTGCACATTCATCATAAACCCATAGATTTGTTAAATGTTAATGGTTATTATGATAATTCGTTGTCTTTTCTTGATCATGCTATGGAACAAGAATTTCTAACATCTTCTACATGACAAATCATAATCTCTGCTAGTACTGCTGAACAATTGATTGACCAACTACAATATTTCATTCTTGTAATTGATCCCTCCATGAGTTGTATAAATTGGTCATCTAAAAAAAGTCGTAAAAAGCTTAGATTAGATTTGAGTCTTCATTTGTAATTTTTTATCCTTTTGTTTGATTATTGTATTTTGTTATTTCTTATTTTTGTTTCAGTGTGTTTCAGGTTTGTCAGTGTTCGTTATTTCAGGTGATATCATCTATACTCTATCTTTCTACCTTAGAACATTGAGGACAATGTCTCGTTTTGGTTGGGGGGAGAGGGTAGTGGCTTAAAAAAAATTAACTAACTTTCTATTTCATAAAGTATGTGCAAAATTGTTGTTACTATGATGGTAGAGTAAAGGAGATCTTTTTATGACTCTTGAGACGCATCTTAGTAACCATTCTTAATAAGGTCTATCATAATACTTCTTAAAATATTCAAGTTTACAAACTCTCATATTGTTATCACTTAATTCTACTCATATACTCATTTAACATGTATTCTTAAACCTTAATTTACACACATACACTTTAAAATATGATTATGGGTTGCATATTGGATTATTACATTATTTATGTTTTTTTGTTAAAGGTAACAACTAAGGGAAAGGATAGTATATCATTAAAAAAATATAAAAACAAAAACAAAAAAAAATGATGATAATAAAAATATAGATAAGTTTGGTTTCGTATCCTCCATAACCTAAGCAATTAAGTCTGAAGGGTGTTTTAACACCTAATACCCTAAAGTCAACTAACTTGGGAGCTATTGGCCCAACGCTTGTTACATGGGTTGAGGAGAAAAGCTTAAGGGAATCAAACATTGCACTATCTACGTATTAGTATCTGCGGCCCGAGTTACTAACCTCGTAGGGGTGTCTCAACACCTAATGCCCTAAGACCAACTGGTCTGGGAGTCATTAGCCGAAAGCTTGTTACATGGATTAAAGATGCATAGTGTTTTAAGTTATATGTATATTTATTAAAAAAACATAATAAGAAAAAAAACAGAAAAAAAATAATAATCTCAATTCAAGGAAGTTAACCTTAAACATTAGAATATAAATTTTGTTTTCTTCCAAGAAAAACCCCATAATTATGTGTTGATATATTGAGCATAAAAGAAAGGTTTATTAATATTTTGTTAAGAGGTATTCAGCAGATATATAAATTTAATAAGAGTTTATTTATCTGGATAGATTAATAGAAGTTGAATGATGAATACCTTGCTTTGTGGAATTTACAAAGTATTTTTCTATTTTAACGCTTTGATTACTAGGGACTAGTAATAACTGGTTAGGGGGTGTGATTAATACTTAAAAGTGCATTTTTTTTTATCAAGGTTTTATGTCATCATTTTGCACTTGAAGTATCAATAACTCCTTAACTAAAACATGTTTTATAATAATAAATCTAATAATACAAGATATCTTTAATTTGTGGTAAATGTTCATTTTAAATGCAGGCCTATCACATAAATGAAAGGATTGATGGATGAATTTAAGAACTGAAATTGAAAGGACAAAGCGATGGCCAAACATAGAAAAAAGATGTTAGTGCAATCCAAACTAGAACATTGTTCGGTAATTGGATCATATCTGGAGCTGTAGATCTCAGATTTAGGTCCACTTTATACGGATGAAAAGGTAAGATATAGGCCTACAACTTTCATATAGAGCCTAAACTTAAAAAGGTCATGTTCAAGTCCAAATTGTAACAACAACAAAGAAGTTAGAATTTGTCGTCCAGTCCGAGCACTGTTTAGTGTTTGGCCCATATCTGGAGTTCTAGAACACTTAGAGACCACATGAATCCCACAAGAACAAGTGCACCATCATGCATAGTTTTTTCTCTGGATGCATCTCATTTTAATTTTAAGCCAGATATTATTCTACTTTTACCTTCTTTTCATGGCTTAGAATTGAAAAATCCATACTTGCATTTAAGGGAATTTGAGGAGGTCTGCAATACATATAATAATTGAAATTGTAGCATGAACACCATCAGATTAAAGATTTTTCCTTTTTCATTAAAAGATAAAGCTAAAACATGGCTACAAAATTTGAGACCAAGATCCATTCGTGCTTGGGATGAAATGCAACAACAATTTTTAAAGAAGTTTTTCTCATCTCAAAGAACAAACTCTTTCAAAAGATAAATCACCACTTTCACTCAAAAACTAGGAGAAACATTTTAACAATGTTGGGATAGGTATCGAGACTTGCTTAGTACTTGCCCTTATCATGGTTTTGAAACATGGAGATTGGTTTCACATTTCTATGAAAGGTTAACACCTATAAATAGATAAATGGTTGAATTGATGTGCAATGGAACTTTTGAAGATAAAGAACCTGATGAAGCAATGGAGTACTTAGACTTGTTAGCTGAAAATGCTCAAAATTAGGACATCGCAGGTAGTTATGAGGCACCGATTAAAACTCAACCTCATACATCTAGTGAAGGTATGTACAACCTTAGGGAAGATCAGGACCTCCAAGCCAAGTTTGCATCTTTAGCTAGAAAAATCGACACTAGAATTGAAAAAGAGTGGTCAATTAAAATCTGTTGAAAACATTGTGTATCAAATCTGTGAAACTAAGGAACACTCAACCAATAATTGTCTAACCTTGTCTTCTTTTAAGGAATGTCTCCATAAACAAGCTCATGCTTTAAACAGTTTCCAAAGGCCCAATCATAACCTATACTCGTAAACATACAACCCTGGTTGGAGAAATCACCTAAATTTTAGTTGGAAGAGTGATAATGCACAAACTTCACCACCACAGTTTCAAGCACACCATAATTTCCAAAATTCTTATGGATATGCACATTCTTATGCTCTACCTCTTAAAAGTAATTTTGAGGAAACTTTGTATGCATTCATTAAAAATCAAGAGACAATCAACACTCAACTTGCTTAAAACATAATAGATTTTAAAGATACTCTTGCAAAATTCACATCTGCTCTCAGTTTTCAAGAGCAAGGTAAGTTTCCATCTCAACCACAATAAAATCCCAAGGGGCAATACAATGCAAATGCAAGTAGTTCTGGAAGTCAACACATGGATCAAGTCAAATCAGTCATCACTCTTTGTAGTGGTAAGTTTATTCAAAAATCAATTCTTGAACCTTGTGAGAAAGATGATGAGTCAATCTCTGAGGGTAAGGAAGGGGTTGAATCTGAACATTGCAAAGAAAAGACTGATTCCCCACCAGCACTTCTATTTCCTCATGCTATGACCAATCAAGAAGAAATCGAGGATGAAAAAGGCACCGAAAAGGTTGATGCGGATCTTTTATCAAAATTGACAACAGATTTGACATCCGACATCACACTAATCGATGATTACTTTCCTGATGAATCCTTACTTTCTCTTAGTTCAATGCCTTGGTTTGCTAAAAATATCAATTTTCTTGCTTCAAGATTTTTGCTAGCTCACTAGAGTACCAAAGACAAAAGAAAATTTTTGAGCGACGTGCAAAACTTTTATTGGGATGACCCTTACTTATTCAATTATTGTCCTGATCAAATATTTCAAAGATGCATTCCCGACAATGAGGTAAGTAATGTCATTAAATTTTATCACTCTAAGGCACATGAGGATCATTTCTCATAAAAAAAAAAGAGGATTGTAGAAATCTTACAGAGTGGATTTTACTGGCCCACCATATTCAAGGAGTCACATGCATTCCGCAAAAACTGTGAAAATTGTCAAAAGGTGGGATTTATTTCAAAACATAGAGAGTCTTTAGATAATCTTATATTGACTCTTAAGTCTCATCATAGTTAAGATATGCATCGTGCAATTCATGATTTATAGCCACTATTTCATAAAGAACATGATCGACTTAGTCTTGGGAATCTGACTAAAAAAGACCATGTTTGCTAGTTTTTAAGAAAACTGGATGGGAAGCCTATCCCCGACCCATAGAGGGTGTTTAAGCCGTTCATGGATGTAAAACCAAGGGAAGATGTGAGCCACAATCACAACTACCTGTACATACACATGCTTTTTCAAAAGTAAATAAATAAATAAATAAAAAGAGAGAAAGAGAGAGTGTGTGAGACTCTAGCTGGCCTACATATAGGTGGTATGATTGCCTTTCTAATTTCTCATCTATAAAATCCTCTCTTCCTTCCTTTCATTTCTATTCAACCCATACATTCAAAAAATACAGAAGTGTGTAGAAATGGCAAGTTTCTCAGGTCATCATATAACAAATATTTGTGTTTTTGGTGGATCTAGTCCTGGGAAAGAAAAGGAGTTTTTAGAATTACCAAATCATCTTGGTCAGGTGCTAGCTGAGAGAAAGATTCATTTAGTGTATGGGGGAGGCAGTCTGGGATTAATGGGAGGTGTGTCAATAGCTGTATTTTTAGGAGGTAGTCAAGTTTTGGGGGTCGTCCCCGAAGCTTTAGCACAAGGGGACATCGTTGGAAAAACAATTGGAGAGGAACTTCAGGTCTCCACAATGTCCGCTCGAATGAATGCAATGTTTAACCATGTTGATGCCTTCATTGCTTTACCAAGAGGTTTAGAAGAGATCTTTCATATTTTCTCTTGGGCCCAACTGCACATTCACCATAAACCTATAGGTTTGTTAAATGTTAATGGTTATTATGATAAGTTGTTGTCTTTTCTTGATCATGTTGTGGAACAGGAATTTCTAACATCTTCTACACGACAAATCATAATCTCTGCTGCTACTGTTGAACAATTGATTGACCAACTACAATATTTCATTCCTGTAATTGATCCTTCCATGAGTCACATAGATTGGTCAACTAAGGAAAGTCATAAAAAGCTTAGATTGGATTTGAGCCTTCATTTGTGAATCTTTGTGTCTTTTAGTTTTATTATTGTGTTTTGTTGTTACTTATATTTGTTTCAGTGTGTTTCAGATTTGTCAATGTTCGTTATTCCAAGTGATATCTTCTATACTCTATCTTTCTACCTTTAAACATTGAGGACAATGTCTTGTTTTAGTTGGGAGGAGAGGGTAGTAGCTAAAAAAAAAAAACTGTGTTTTATATTTCATAAAGCATGTGCAAAATTGTTGTTACTATGATGGTAGAGTAAGGAGAACTTCTATGACTCTTGAGACGCATCTTAGTAATCATTCTTAATAAGGTCTATCATAATACTTCTTGAAATATTCAGGTTTACAAACTCTCGCATTGTTATCACTTAATTCTGCTCATATACTTATTTAACATGTATTCTTAAACCTTAATTTACACACACACACTTTAACATATGATTGTGGGTTGCATATTGGATTATTATATTATTTATGTTCTTTTTTTAAATGTAACAACTAAGGGAAAGGGATAGTATATAATTAAAAAAATGAGAAAAAAAAGAAAAAAAAAAGAAAAAAAATGATAATAATAAAAATGTAGATAAGTTTGGTTTCGTAGCCTCCCTAACCTAAGCAATTAAGATTGAAGGGGTGTTTTAACACCTAATACCCTAAAGTCAACTGACTTGGGAGCTATTGGCCCAACACTTGTTACATGGGTTGAGGAGAAAAGTTTAAGGGAATCAAACATTGCACTATCTACATATCAGTATCTGCGACCCGAGTTACTAAGCTCGTAGGGGTGTCTTAACACCTAATGCCCTAAGACCAACTGGTCTGGGACTCATTAGCTGAAAGCTCGTTACATGGGTTAAAGATGCATGGTGTTTTTAAATTATATGTATATATATTTTAAAAAAAAAGAGAAGAAAAAAAAAAAAAAAGAGATTAAAAAAAAAAAAAAGACAAAAATAATAATCCCAACCCAAGGAAGTTAACCTTAAACATTAGAACAAAAATTTTGTTTTCTTCCAAGAAAAGCTCCATAATTATGTGTTGATACATTGAGCACAAAAGAAAGGTTTATGTGTTGATACATTGAGCACAAAAAAAAGGTTTATGAATATCTTGTTAAGAGGTATTGAGCAGATATATAAATTTAACGAGAATTTGTTTATCTGGATAGATTAATGGAAGTTAAATGATGAATACCTTGCTTTGTGGAATTTGCAAATTGTTTTTTCTATTTTAAGGCTTTGATTACTAGGGACTAGTAATAAGCTGGTTGGGGGGTGTGATTATTACTTTAAAGTGCATTTTTATCAAGGTTTTATATCATCATTTTGCACATGAAGTATCAATAACTCCTTAACTAAAATATGTTTTATAATGAAGTATCAATAACTC
>NW_011500125.1:38069-49576 GCF_000495115.2 Populus euphratica
AGTATCAATAACTCTTTAACTAAAGCATGTTTTATAATAATATATCTAATAATATAAGATACCTTTAATTTATGGTAAATATTCATTTTAAATGCAAGCCTATCATATAAATGAAAGGATTGATTGATGACTTTAAGAACTGAAATTGAAAGGATAAAAAGATGGCCAAACTTAGAAAAGAGATGTTGGTGCAATCCAAACCGGAACACTGTTCGGTAATTAGGTCATATCTGGAGCTATAGATATCAGATTTAGGTATACTTTATATGGATGGAAAGGTAAGACATGGGCCTATAACTTTCATATGGAGCCCAAGATCTAAAAAGGTCATTTTCAAGTCCAAATTACAACAACAATAAAGAAACCCGAATTTGTCCTTCAACCCGAGCACTATTTAGTATTTTGGCCATATCTAGAGTTCTAGAAGTCCAAATGAGCTAAATCTTTTATACAAGAAATATGAGACAATTGCCTACAACTTTGATGTTTTCAAGTGGCTCTAATTTTAACGTTATCAATGACGTTTTGGGCAAACAAGAGAAGATAAGGATTGTCACCAAGTCAAGAGTTGGCCACACACTCATCAATTAGTCATCAAATCAATAGTTCCCAATTTTGGCCTATAAAAGGAGGCATTTGCCATGAATTTAGGCATCTTGGTTTCCAGATCAAGATCATGCTCTTGCTTTCTCTCTTGTATTTTTTGTAATGTTTATGCTTTGCTTTCATTAATATCAAGTTTATGCCTTTCATTTCCTTTCATTTACTTAGCTAACTTTTATCTTATTTATGTTCTTATTTTATTTTTATTTTTATTTTTTTCATTATGTCTAGCTAAGTTTATTATGTCAAGGTGAAAAGGTTACACTAATGGTGTAAGAATAAGTATAGTGTAAACCTAATATGGACTTTAATATTTGATACTAACATGTTTTGTATTTGTTATCTTGTTCACTCTTTAATACTTTGCTTGTTAAATGACTAATCTTGATTTATGTTGTATAACACTTAGTATAACAAATGCTTGACACTTTCATAGTTCATACTGTATGGTATAACCGACACCTGATCTATGAAAGGAACTTGATTTGTTGTTAACATAAGTTATAATCATGAATGCTTGACGAGATTTACAAGTATTAGCATTAATCGAATAAGATGATTAATGTAATCATGTTAACAATATGTAATCTGATTGGAACCTCCTTTGTGTGTGGTTTCCAATTGAATAATAAGAGTTTATACTATACTTGTTTGACATACCATTAGTGGATCATCTAACCTTGACATTTGTTATTATCATTGTTTAATCCTTACATTAATTTTCCATCTCCAAGTTCTCATCATCTTCTTCTTATTCCATCTCAAAATTCTCTTCTTCTTCTTCTTTTTCTCCTTCTTTATCTTTTTCGTTATTATTATTATTGTTGTTATTATTACTATTGTTTCCTTCTTTTTCTTTACTACTACTACTACTACTACTACTACTACTACTACTACTACTACTATTATTATTATTATTATTATTATTATTATTATTATTATTATTATTGCTACTAATATTATTGTTGTTGTTTATAATTTGTACAATTAACCTCCTCGTGGTTCGACTAATGCTAATACAAATTTAGGTGATTTCTTCGACACTCCTGCACTTGGGAGAAGACATCAATCTTTTCGTCGTGTCATTGACCAACTACAATCTTTCATTCCTGTAATTGATCCTTTCATGAGTCGTATAAATTGGTCAACTAAGGAAAGCCGTAAAAAGCTTAGATTGGATTTGAGCCTTCATTTGTGAATCTTTGTGTCTTTTGGTTTTATTATTGTGTTTTGTTGTTTCTTATATTTATTTCAGTGTGTTTCAGGTTTGTCAATGTTTGTTCTTTCAGGTGATATCTTCTATACTCTATCTTTCTACCTTTAAACATTGAGGACAATGTCTCGTTTTAGTTGGGGGAAGAGGATAGTAGCTAAAAAAAAAATGTTTTCCATTTCATAAAGTATATGCAAAATTGTTGTTACTAAGATGACAGAGTAAAGGAGCTTTTTTGTTAAAGTGACTCTTGAGATGCATCTTAGTAACCATTCTTAATAAGGTCTATCATAATACTTCTTGAAATATTTAGGTTTACAAACTCTCACATTGTTATCACTTAATTCTGCTCATATACTTATTTAACATGTATCCTTAAACCTTAATTTACACACATACACTTTAACATATGATTGTGGGTTGCATATTGGATTATTACATTATTTATGTTCTTTTGTTAAAAGTAACAACTAAGGGAAATGGATAGTATATAATTAAAAAAAAAGAAAAAAAAAGAAAAAAATGATAATAATAAAAATGTAGATAAGTTTGGTTTCGTAGCCTCTCTAACCTAAGCAATTAAGCCCGAAGGGGTGTTTTAACACCTAATACCCTAAAGTCAACTGACTTGGGAGCTATTGGCCCAACGCTTGTTGCATGGGTTGAGGAGAAAAGCTTAAGGGAATCAAACATTGCACTATCTACATATCAGTATTTGCGACCCGAGTTACTAAGCTCGTAGGGGTCTCTTAACACCTAATGCCCTAATACCAACTGGTCTGGGAGTCATTAGCCGAAAGCTCGTTACATGGGTTAAAGATGCATGATGTTTTTAAATTATATGTATATATATTTTTTTTAAAAAAAGACAAAAATAATAATCCCAACCCAAGGAAGTTAACCTTAAACATTAGAACAAAAATTTTGTTTTCTTCCAAGAAAAGCCCCATAATTATGTGTTGATACATTGAGCACAAAAAAAAGGTTTATGAATATCTTGTTAAGAGGTATTGAGCAGGTATATAAATTTAACGAGAGTTTGTTTATCTGGATAGATTAATGAAAGTTAAATGATGAATACCTTGCTTTGTGAAATTTGCAAATTATTTTTCTATTTTAACGCTTTGATTACTAGGGACTAGTAATAAGCTGGTTGGGGGGTGTGATTAGTACTTAAAAGTACATTTTTATCAAGGTTTTATATCATCATTTTGCACTTGAAGTATCAATAACTCCTTAACTAAAGCATGTTTTATAATAATATATCTAATAATATAAGATACCTTTAATTTATGGTAAATGTTCATTTTAAATGCTGGCCTATCACATAAATGAAAGGATTGATTGATGAATTTAAGAACTAAAATTGAAAGGATAAAGAGATGGTCAAACTTAGAAAAGAGATGTTGGTGCAATCCAAACCGGAATACTATTCGGTAATTAGGTCATATCTGGAGCTATAGATCTCAGATTTAGGTCTACTTTATATGGATGGAAAGGTAAGATATAGGCCTACAACTTTCATATGGAGCCCAAGATCTAAAAAGGCCATTTTCAAATCCAAATTGTAGCAACAACAAAGAAGCCCGAATCTGTCCTCCAACCCGAGCACTGTTTAGTATTTTGGCCATATCTGGAGTTCTAGAAGTCGAAATGAGCTGAATGTTTTACACAAGAAAGCTGAGACAATTTCCCACAACTTTCATTTTCAAGTGGCTCCAATTTTAACGTTATTAATGACGTTTTGGGCAGACAAGAGAAGATAAGGATTGTCACCAAGTCAAGAGTTGGTCACCCACTCATCAATTAGTCATCAAATCAATAGTTCCTAATTTTGACCTATAAAAGGAGGCATTTGCCATGCATTTAGGCATCTTGGTGTCTAGATCAAGATCATGCTCTTGTTTTCTCTCTTTGTATTTTTTGTAATGTTTATGCTTTGCTTTCATTAATATCAAATTTATGCCTTTCAATTCCTTTCCTTTGCTTTGTTAACTCTTATCTTATTTATGTTCTTATTTTATTTATTTATTTTTCTTTCTTTCATTATGTCTAGCTAAGTTTATTATGTCAAAGTGAAAAGGTTACATTAATGGTGTAAGAATAAGTATAGTGTAAACTTAATATGGACTTTAATGTTTAATACTAACATGTTTTGTATTTGTTATCTTGTTCACTCTTTAATACTTTGCTTGTTAAATGACTAATCTTGATTTATGTTGTATAACACTTGGTACAACAAATGCTTGGCACTTTCATAGTTCATACTGTATGGTATAACCGACACCTAAGCTATGAAAGGAACTTGATTTGTTGTTAACATAAGTTATCATCATAAATGCTTGACGAGATTTACAAGTACTAGCATTAATCGAATAAGATGACTAATGTAATCATATTAACAATCTATAATCTGATTCAAACCTCCTTTGTGCGTGGTTTCCAATTGAATAATAAGAGTTTATACTATACTTGTTTGACATACCATTAGTGGAACCTCTAACCTTGACATTTGTTATTATCATTGTTTAATCCTTACATTAATCTTTCCATCTCAAAGTTCTGATCAACTTCTTCTTTTTCTTCTTCTTCTTCTATTATTATTATTATTATTATTATTACTACTACTACTACTACTACTACTATTATTGTAATTATTGTTATTGTTGTTATTACTATTATTATTGTTGTTGTTGCTATTGTCGTTTATAATTTGTACAATTAACCTCTCTGTGGTTCGACCCCGGTCTTGCCAGGTTATTTATTACTTCGACACTCCTGCACTTGGGAGAAGACAACAATCTTTTAGTCGTGTCAGATGCCTAAACAAAAGGAATAAAAATTCACCACAAAAAGGACTAAAAACCTAATGTTTCATAAAAATGCATCTTTAAATGGTTGAAAGCACCATGTATTGGGTAGATTTTTTCCTTGCTTGTCCTGTAGGTGATAAGTGTTAGTTTTAATTACCCATACTACTTAAAATGGGTTATTTCATTTTTGCACCAGCTTTTCCCTTCCTTCAATGCTCCATATTGCCTTTAGTTTCCTTAATATCATATTCCTTACTTTAAATGGGTTATTGAGCAACTTGGTTTCGAAGAACCTCATTTTTTTATTACTGTATTAAGTCTCACTTCTTCTACCAAATTTAAATTTTATCTTAATTCTTCATCATTTATATCAGTGGAGAAACTTAATGCCTTATGACTAGGGCATCTAATTTTTAAAAAGATCATTGTTTCAATTCCATATGCTAAAAGAAAAAGAGTTTCACTCATAGAGGTCTTTTACATTGTCCTTTAGGCCTATAAGATATCATCTAGGATTTCAGTCCATTCTTTTTAAGCCATTAAATAACAACTTATTAGTGACTTTTGCTTGTCTGTTTGTTTGTAGGTGAGAGATCAAAAAGAATTGATGTTTAACATAACTCCTACTCCACTCCTAATCATGGTCAAATACCCATGAATGTGTAGTAACCATGGATGAGGGGGATGTTGGGAGTGAGGTTTCATTTGTTCAAGTCTCTATAGAGATGGCTCCATAAAGGAGCATTCTGCAATGAAATTCATTAGAGCTTTCCATTTGATTGAAGGTCTTGATTGGTAACTAAGGCTAAATTCTCTTAACTTTATTAGCTATTTTACCGAACACCTTGATAGGTCAATCTTATCAAAAATCTACCAAAAGAGTTGGTCAATTAACACAATCACTTTATTCACTTTAAAGTTTACTTTTAGTTTTCTTGCTACACTCATTAAAACTAGGGTGACCTTTTCAATCTTTATATACTAGGTCTTGGTATTGTGAAGGAACCCTACTTGTGTAAAAAAACAAGCTTTTAAACTCTTTTTTCCTTCCATATAAGCACTATACTCACTATCAAGTCCGCAAACCCTAAGGAAAAAACTTGTTTTCTTCTCATTGTTTTAAAAGTATTTTTAAAGAAGAGAGATGAACTTTCAACTCTTCAAAAACTTTCTAGCATTTAGAGGTTCATTTGAAATTAGAGATGTTTTTAAAAGTTTTGAAGAAAGGTAGACAATATTCTTCTAAACATGAGATGAATATATTCAAAGTTGCTGGTCTTCCAATAAGCCTTGGATATTTTTGATATACTATGATAAAGTCATGTTTAGTATAGCTAGATTTTTTTAGGGTTTGGCTCGATTCCTTTATTACTAACCAATAAACCTAGGAACTCTTTTTTTAATCACAGAAACACATTTTGATGGATTTGATTTCATTTGATGTGCTTCCAATATCACTTCTTACAGGTCTAAAAGGTGTTTGTTAAAGATCATACTTTAAACTAGCATGTCATCTACATACGTCTTTATATTCTTACCCAACTATTTTTTGAAGACTCTATTTACTATAAGTTGATAGGTTACACTAGTATTTTTTATGCCATATGGTATAGCCTCATAGTGAAAAGTTTCTTTTTATGTTATGAAAGTCGTCTTCTCTTTATCATTTAGATGCATGGGGACTTGATACCTAGAATTAGCACCTATCGAGGTTAAGTATTCAAACCCTACCATTGAGTCCTCCAATTTGTCAATTTTAAGTAATGGAAAACTATCCTTAAGACAAACTTTGTTAAGGTTACTGAAATTCATACACATGCGCCAATTTCTATTAGATTTCTTCACCATAACTACATTAACAAACTATTTTGGGTACATCACTTCTCAAATGAAACTAACTTCTAACAACTTCTTTATTTCTTCTTAACTAACTTTTTGTTTTTCTCCTCCAAAATTTCTTTTCTTTTATTTAACTGGGAAGAAAAGTGGCCTCATATTCAGTTGGCGAAAGACAACTTCAACAAGTTTTTGAACCCTTTTTTCCTCTCGTATAAGCACTACACTCATTATCAGGTTAACAAACCCCAAGTAAAGGAAAAAATCTTTTTCTTCTCATGGTTTTAAAAGTATTTTTAAAGAAGAGAGATGAGCTTTCAGCTCTTCAAAAACTTTCTAGCATTTGAAGGTCCATTTAAAATTAGAGATGTTTTTAAAAGTTTTGAAGAAAGGTAGATAACATTCTCCTAAAAATGAAATGAATATGTTTAAATGTGCTAGCCCTTCAATGAGCCTCTGAACATTTTTAATATACTACGTTAAAGTCATGTATAGTATGGCTTGGACTTTTTGAGGGTTTGGCTTAATTTGTTTGTTACTAACCAATAAACCTAGGAATTTTTGTTTTTTAATCACAAAAGCATATTTTGATGGATTTGATTTCATTTGATATGCATGTAATATAAAAAACACTTCTTGCAAGTTTAAAAGGTTTTTGATAAAAGTCATACTTTAAACTAGCATGTCATCCATATACACCTCCATATTCTTACCTAACTAATTTTCAAAGACTCTATTTGTCATGCGTTGATTAGTTGCATCAGTATTTTTTAGGCTAAATGGCATAGCCTGATATCAAAAAGTTTTTTTTCCTGTTATAAAAGTCATCTTCTCTTTGTCATTTAGATGCATGGGGACTTGATACCCAAAATTGGCATATAAGGAGGTTAAGTATTCAAACCTTACCTTTGAGTACACCAATTTGTCAATTTGTAAGTAGTGGAAAACTATTTTTAGGACAAACTTTGTTGAGGTTAATGAAATCCATACACATGCTCCAGTTTCCATTTTATTTCTTCACTATAACAACATTACCCAACCACTTCAAGTACATCACTTCTCAAATGAAACTAACTTCTAACAACTTGTTTATTTCTTATTAAATAACTTTGTGTTTTTCTCCTCTAAAATTTGTTTTCTTCTATTTAACTGGAAAGAGTTTATTTCTTATTAAACAACTTTGTGTTTTTCTCCTCTAAAATTTGTTTTCTTCTATTTAACTGGAAAGAAAAGTGGACTCATATTCAGTTAATGACAGACAACTTCTTAGTGGATGATAGGCATAGCAAATGGTGTAAAATCAAAGTTACATTTGTAGGTATGAAGTATTATCAGAGCCTTTCTTGTTTTGGATCTAAAATGGACCTGATCTTGGTGAATGCGTCTTCATAAAGAATAACATTTTTCAAGTTTTCAACAGCTTTTGTCATCACGCCAATATTTTTTTAACTGGTGGTGTCTGTTCTATCCATAATGTATTTTTTTTCTTTTAAACAAGTTATGTTACATTTTATAAACATCAATTAGTTCCTTTTTATAGTGTTCATTCTCTTATTCATAGGAAACTTCATTACCAAAAACTTAGTTCTAATTATTATATTTATCTCATATAATGGAGGTCTTTCTAAGATAACATTATATGTTAAGTCTATTTTGATCACCTTGAAGGTTTATTAGAATGTACAACACTTAAGGTACATGTCTATGGTCTGGACAATCTTTATTGGCACTTTTTTCCCCTTAATATGTATTAGTTGAGTCTTTAATATAATCAGCTTGGAGGTTTCCATGCCTATCTATAATAGGGTTTCCTTTGAAAGGATGTTCATTACACTTTCATCATCAATAAGAACTCTATGCATATTGAATTTATACAAGATGATGGAGATAACCAAGAAATCTTAATGGAAAAATGTCCCTTTTTCACTAACTTCGAAAGTAAACACAATGGATTCATACCAAAGGTTTTGGATTCTTGACATTGGTCTTCCTACTTCTATTAGAGTCTTTGCCAACTAAGATTCCTCTTAAAATCACATTGATTTATATGAGAAAATTATTGGCAGCATTAGGTTCCTCTACTAGTTTTTTATAATTATCTGGTTTTTTTCACAAACTACTAGAAATAGCCTTTATTCATAAGCCTTTCTATTTTATTTTTTAATGTATAACATTTCTTAATATTATATCCCTTATTCTTATGGAACAAGCAATACTTTTGTAGATTTTTATTTCTTATATCTCCCTTCATTGATTGTGGATACTACATATAATCCTCTTTTTTTTAGTTACAATTAGCACCTCTAATTTGGTTGTATTCAATAGAGTTGTCATCAATTATAGATATACTAACCTGTTATGTATAGGACCAATGGGTTTGCCTTTAAATATTTGTGTGTTATGAAAAGAGGGACATTTGTCATATTTTAGTGATACCTTTTTTCATCTGTACAAACATGAATGCTCCTGTTTGAATGTGCTTATTTTTTTTACATGAATATAATTCTCTATAGTTTTCTTAACATTGAAAAGGCTTATATGAAGTAGAGCATATAGTCATTACCAAAAGGAGTAATTATAGACATCACTAATAAAAGTTCATGTCGCTTTAGGTTCTAGCAAGTTCTCCACTTTTAAAACCTCCTCATTATATCTTTTAAAGGAGATCTTGATGTTTTCCCTTTTTGGTTAAGTGATGGTAAAATGTTTTATGGAGCTTTTCTTTACAGATATACTAGCACTAAAATGAACAACTAGCTTATGACACAAATTAGCAAAGCTAACTATAGAGCTTATTTCTAAACTATGATATCAAGCTTAGGCTAACCCACAAAAAGTGGTGGGGAAAATTTTACACATGGAGTTTGTACCTGAATTACCAATTTAAGACTACATCTAACATTTTGGATATGCTCTCTAGGATTAAACAGACCATTATAATTGTCTAAATTCATCTTTGTAATGATAAAGTCACTAAGAAAGCATGTATTCAACATATTTTGGCATAATATAAAGTATTTGATTATCATATAATATTTATGTCACTTTTATCCTCTTCCCTGATGGTTTTTTAAGTTATATGCTACTAGAATATGGGTTATTATTGAAAGGTGTGACTTATAACCTTGCCTCTTGATTTGCGGTGGTCTTGTTTTGATTACCATATATAGGAGTAGTCCTTATGGTAACACAATTTGCTTCTGGAAACGGTGGGAGAGTTATGCCTACTTTTCTCCACTTTGGTTTGCTTAGTTTCTTCTATGAAATAGAGTTTGTCAATGCATAAAAAGTGTTGAGGAAGTTATTAAAAAATTATGATGGATAGAAGGAAAAAGCTCTGAGTTGTTTTTGGTTAGACTAAACAGCTTTTATAAGTACTCTTAGGCACGACCCAAGTAAATAGCTTACAAAGCTTCAAACCTTTTTTCACTAATAGGCATTTTGTTGAGCGAGTTACTAGAAGTTTATTAGAGTTGATTAAAATGGTGGTAGGTTTATAGCTCTTTCATTTAGCATTTTCTTATTGTCATCCATAAAAAATAAGCAATAACAAGAGTCAAAAAGATTAGGATAGAAAACTAAATAAAGCTTTTATTAAAGTTCTCACACACAACATTATTGATGAAGATGATAAGAACTTGAACCTATGGGCTTTTTCCTCACTAGTAGTGGACTAGGCTTTCTATCTTTATGATTAGGGTTACTTGCAAAACAAAAACTTTGAAGCTTAACTAAGTTTGAGTTTTTTTTTTTAATTAAAATGTTAAACAAGTGAAGATTTCTTTGGAAAAATAAAAAAGGTAATTTTTTTTTTTGTATGGGGTCTCAGGTCCCCTCACCTCGCTTTGGTCATTGAGTTTTTATGGAAAAAAAAACTCGTTATACAGATTACCTTTATCTTTTTCAATGAGAGAGGCCAATCATAGGGCAACATAGTTATTCATAGACCACCATGTGGAAAGATTCATATAAAATAATAATAAACAAGTTTCATTAGTTTAGAGAACAACATCTGATTGGATGTATAGGTTGTCCAATAAAACCACTTGAATTAGATTTATTAAATTGTGTAATGAATTATGTGGTGAAGTAACCAATAATAATATTGTAAGATTGTGTGAAAATATTATTACAAATAAAAGAAAAAATACACACAAATATGTGAAAAAAATACAAAAAAAGATGGAAAAACCCAATGGCATGACTAGCTAAACTAGACTGCCTAAAGCTAGCTGCCTTAGCAAGCATGCTTCGTGGTCACTTAGGCACGACCCAAGTAAATAGCTTGCAGAGCTTCAAACCTTTTTTCACTAATAGGCATCAAGGCAATGTCAAGGGAATTCAGGTTAGCCATTGACTAGATTGAGTTTAGGACATCAAAAAATCAAGGTTAATGTAGGATTTTGGAAATTAAAGGTCGGGAGAGAAATGTTGAGGCTTTAAGTGAGTCTATGATATTAGATATCAAAGTTTACCAAAGTAAAGGCATTGAATGTATAAAGTTCTAATGATGAGCTTAAGAACAAGTCAAGTTATGAAAACTAACGGATTAGAGTTAGGGTTGGTTTATGGCAATGAGGTTAGGAGCTAGGGTAAGTTAGGTAAAGTCATTGTGTTTCCAAAGCTTAAAGAGCCTATAATGCTAGACAAAAATAAAGCAATAAATAGGGCTAACCTTATACTTGTGTTACAATACAAGTTAAGTTTCAAGTTAATTTTTAACATAAAAATAAAAGAGTTTAAGTGTGAGGGATGTGTTTTAAGTCAACATGAATCATTTTAATTGAGGAAAAAATATGTTATTTATTTTTAATAAAAAAAAAGTGTTAACGCTGACACGACGAAAAGATTAATATCTTCTCCCAAGTGTAGGAGTGTCGAAGTAATAAATATACCCAAAATATCAATGATAATGTCAAAATCGGAGCCCCTTGAAAACATGAAAGTTGTAGGAAATTGTCTCAGATTTCTTGTGTAAAACTTTCAAGTTATTTGGACTTCTAGAACTCCAGATATGGGCCAAACACTGAACAGTGCTCAGG